>NC_060191.1:44863692-44911192 GCF_021184085.1 Oncorhynchus gorbuscha | reverse complement strand
GAGTGAGAGAAGAGATGCAAGGTGCACCCCTGTGGTAATAGCCCTGCCCTGACACAGACAGGAGTGAGAGAAGAGATGCAAGGTGCACCCCCTGTGGTAATAGCCCTGCCCTGACACAGACAGGAGTGAGAGAAGAGATGCAAGGTGCACCCCCTGTGGTAATAGCCCTGCCCTGACACAGACAGGAGTGAGAGAAGAGATGCAAGGTGCACCCCCTGTGGTAATAGCCCTGCCCTGACACAGACAGGAGTGAGAGAAGAGATGCAAGGTGCACCCCCTGTGGTAATAGCCCTGCCCTGACACAGACAGGAGTGAGAGAAGAGATGCAAGGTGCACCCCCTGTGGTAATAGCCCTGCCCTGACACAGACAGGAGTGAGAGAAGAGATGCAAGGTGCACCCCCTGTGGTAATAGCCCTGCCCTGACACAGACAGGAGTGAGAGAAGAGATGCAAGGTGCACCCCTGTGGTAATAGCCCTGCCCTGACACAGACAGGAGTGAGAGAAGAGATGCAAGGTGCACCCCCTGTGGTAATAGCCCTGCCCTGACACAGACAGGAGTGAGAGAAGAGATGCAAGGTGCACCCCTGTGGTAATAGCCCTGCCCTGACACAGACAGGAGTGAGAGAAGAGATGCAAGGTGCACCCCCTGTGGTAATAGCCCTGCCCTGACACAGACAGGAGTGAGAGAAGAGATGCAAGGTGCACCCCTGTGGTAATAGCCCTGCCCTGACACAGACAGGAGTGAGAGAAGAGATGCAAGGTGCACCCCTGTGGTAATAGCCCTGCCCTGACACAGACAGGAGTGAGAGAAGAGATGCAAGGTGCACCCCTGTGGTAATAGCCCTGCCCTGACACAGACAGGAGTGAGAGAAGAGATGCAAGGTGCACCCCCTGTGGTAATAGCCCTGCCCTGACACAGACAGGAGTGAGAGAAGAGATGCAAGGTGCACCCCTGTGGTAATAGCCCTGCCCTGACACAGACAGGAGTGAGAGAAGAGATGCAAGGTGCACCCCCTGTGGTAATAGCCCTGCCCTGACACAGACAGGAGTGAGAGAAGAGATGCAAGGTGCACCCCCTGTGGTAATAGCCCTGCCCTGACACAGACAGGAGTGAGAGAAGAGATGCAAGGTGCACCCCCTGTGGTAATAGCCCTGCCCTGACACAGACAGGAGTGAGAGAAGAGATGCAAGGTGCACCCCCTGTGGTAATAGCCCTGCCCTGACACAGACAGGAGTGAGAGAAGAGATGCAAGGTGCACCCCTGTGGTAATAGCCCTGCCCTGACACAGACAGGAGTGAGAGAAGAGATGCAAGGTGCACCCCCTGTGGTAATAGCCCTGCCCTGACACAGACAGGAGTGAGAGAAGAGATGCAAGGTGCACCCCTGTGGTAATAGCCCTGCCCTGACACAGACAGGAGTGAGAGAAGAGATGCAAGGTGCACCCCCTGTGGTAATAGCCCTGCCCTGACACAGACAGGAGTGAGAGAAGAGATGCAAGGTGCACCCCCTGTGGTAATAGCCCTGCCCTGACACAGACAGGAGTGAGAGAAGAGATGCAAGGTGCACCCCCTGTGGTAATAGCCCTGCCCTGACACAGACAGGAGTGAGAGAAGAGATGCAAGGTGCACCCCTGTGGTAATAGCCCTGCCCTGACACAGACAGGAGTGAGAGAAGAGATGCAAGGTGCACCCCCTGTGGTAATAGCCCTGCCCTGACACAGACAGGAGTGAGAGAAGAGATGCAAGGTGCACCCCCTGTGGTAATAGCCCTGCCCTGACACAGACAGGAGTGAGAGAAGAGATGCAAGGTGCACCCCCTGTGGTAATAGCCCTGCCCTGACACAGACAGGAGTGAGAGAAGAGATGCAAGGTGCACCCCTGTGGTAATAGCCCTGCCCTGACACAGACAGGAGTGAGAGAAGAGATGCAAGGTGCACCCCCTGTGGTAATAGCCCTGCCCTGACACAGACAGGAGTGAGAGAAGAGATGCAAGGTGCACCCCTGTGGTAATAGCCCTGCCCTGACACAGACAGGAGTGAGAGAAGAGATGCAAGGTGCACCCCTGTGGTAATAGCCCTGCCCTGACACAGACAGGAGTGAGAGAAGAGATGCAAGGTGCACCCCCTGTGGTAATAGCCCTGCCCTGACACAGACAGGAGTGAGAGAAGAGATGCAAGGTGCACCCCCTGTGGTAATAGCCCTGCCCTGACACAGACAGGAGTGAGAGAAGAGATGCAAGGTGCACCCCCTGTGGTAATAGCCCTGCCCTGACACAGACAGGAGTGAGAGAAGAGATGCAAGGTGCACCCCTGTGGTAATAGCCCTGCCCTGACACAGACAGGAGTGAGAGAAGAGATGCAAGGTGCACCCCTGTGGTAATAGCCCTGCCCTGACACAGACAGGAGTGAGAGAAGAGATGCAAGGTGCACCCCCTGTGGTAATAGCCCTGCCCTGACACAGACAGGAGTGAGAGAAGAGATGCAAGGTGCACCCCTGTGGTAATAGCCCTGCCCTGACACAGACAGGAGTGAGAGAAGAGATGCAAGGTGCACCCCTGTGGTAATAGCCCTGCCCTGACACAGACAGGAGTGAGAGAAGAGATGCAAGGTGCACCCCCTGTGGTAATAGCCCTGCCCTGACACAGACAGGAGTGAGAGAAGAGATGCAAGGTGCACCCCCTGTGGTAATAGCCCTGCCCTGACACAGACAGGAGTGAGAGAAGAGATGCAAGGTGCTGCCCCCCTGTGGTAATAGCCCTGCCCTGACACAGACAGGAGTGAGAGAAGAGATGCAAGGTGCACCCCTGTGGTAATAGCCCTGCCCTGACACAGACAGGAGTGAGAGAAGAGATGCAAGGTGCACCCCTGTGGTAATAGCCCTGCCCTGACACAGACAGGAGTGAGAGAAGAGATGCAAGGTGCACCCCCTGTGGTAATAGCCCTGCCCTGACACAGACAGGAGTGAGAGAAGAGATGCAAGGTGCACCCCTGTGGTAATAGCCCTGCCCTGACACAGACAGGAGTGAGAGAAGAGATGCAAGGTGCACCCCCTGTGGTAATAGCCCTGCCCTGACACAGACAGGAGTGAGAGAAGAGATGCAAGGTGCACCCCCTGTGGTAATAGCCCTGCCCTGACACAGACAGGAGTGAGAGAAGAGATGCAAGGTGCACCCCTGTGGTAATAGCCCTGCCCTGACACAGACAGGAGTGAGAGAAGAGATGCAAGGTGCACCCCCTGTGGTAATAGCCCTGCCCTGACACAGACAGGAGTGAGAGAAGAGATGCAAGGTGCACCCCTGTGGTAATAGCCCTGCCCTGACACAGACAGGAGTGAGAGAAGAGATGCAAGGTGCACCCCCTGTGGTAATAGCCCTGCCCTGACACAGACAGGAGTGAGAGAAGAGATGCAAGGTGCACCCCTGTGGTAATAGCCCTGCCCTGACACAGACAGGAGTGAGAGAAGAGATGCAAGGTGCACCCCCTGTGGTAATAGCCCTGCCCTGACACAGACAGGAGTGAGAGAAGAGATGCAAGGTGCACCCCCTGTGGTAATAGCCCTGCCCTGACACAGACAGGAGTGAGAGAAGAGATGCAAGGTGCACCCCCTGTGGTAATAGCCCTGCCCTGACACAGACAGGAGTGAGAGAAGAGATGCAAGGTGCACCCCTGTGGTAATAGCCCTGCCCTGACACAGACAGGAGTGAGAGAAGAGATGCAAGGTGCACCCCTGTGGTAATAGCCCTGCCCTGACACAGACAGGAGTGAGAGAAGAGATGCAAGGTGCACCCCTGTGGTAATAGCCCTGCCCTGACACAGACAGGAGTGAGAGAAGAGATGCAAGGTGCACCCCCTGTGGTAATAGCCCTGCCCTGACACAGACAGGAGTGAGAGAAGAGATGCAAGGTGCACCCCCTGTGGTAATAGCCCTGCCCTGACACAGACAGGAGTGAGAGAAGAGATGCAAGGTGCACCCCTGTGGTAATAGCCCTGCCCTGACACAGACAGGAGTGAGAGAAGAGATGCAAGGTGCACCCCTGTGGTAATAGCCCTGCCCTGACACAGACAGGAGTGAGAGAAGAGATGCAAGGTGCACCCCCTGTGGTAATAGCCCTGCCCTGACACAGACAGGAGTGAGAGAAGAGATGCAAGGTGCACCCCCTGTGGTAATAGCCCTGCCCTGACACAGACAGGAGTGAGAGAAGAGATGCAAGGTGCACCCCTGTGGTAATAGCCCTGCCCTGACACAGACAGGAGTGAGAGAAGAGATGCAAGGTGCACCCCCTGTGGTAATAGCCCTGCCCTGACACAGACAGGAGTGAGAGAAGAGATGCAAGGTGCACCCCCTGTGGTAATAGCCCTGCCCTGACACAGACAGGAGTGAGAGAAGAGATGCAAGGTGCACCCCTGTGGTAATAGCCCTGCCCTGACACAGACAGGAGTGAGAGAAGAGATGCAAGGTGCACCCCTGTGGTAATAGCCCTGCCCTGACACAGACAGGAGTGAGAGAAGAGATGCAAGGTGCACCCCCTGTGGTAATAGCCCTGCCCTGACACAGACAGGAGTGAGAGAAGAGATGCAAGGTGCACCCCTGTGGTAATAGCCCTGCCCTGACACAGACAGGAGTGAGAGAAGAGATGCAAGGTGCACCCCCTGTGGTAATAGCCCTGCCCTGACACAGACAGGAGTGAGAGAAGAGATGCAAGGTGCACCCCTGTGGTAATAGCCCTGCCCTGACACAGACAGGAGTGAGAGAAGAGATGCAAGGTGCACCCCTGTGGTAATAGCCCTGCCCTGACACAGACAGGAGTGAGAGAAGAGATGCAAGGTGCACCCCTGTGGTAATAGCCCTGCCCTGACACAGACAGGAGTGAGAGAAGAGATGCAAGGTGCACCCCTGTGGTAATAGCCCTGCCCTGACACAGACAGGAGTGAGAGAAGAGATGCAAGGTGCACCCCCTGTGGTAATAGCCCTGCCCTGACACAGACAGGAGTGAGAGAAGAGATGCAAGGTGCACCCCCTGTGGTAATAGCCCTGCCCTGACACAGACAGGAGTGAGAGAAGAGATGCAAGGTGCACCCCTGTGGTAATAGCCCTGCCCTGACACAGACAGGAGTGAGAGAAGAGATGCAAGGTGCACCCCTGTGGTAATAGCCCTGCCCTGACACAGACAGGAGTGAGAGAAGAGATGCAAGGTGCACCCCTGTGGTAATAGCCCTGCCCTGACACAGACAGGAGTGAGAGAAGAGATGCAAGGTGCACCCCCTGTGGTAATAGCCCTGCCCTGACACAGACAGGAGTGAGAGAAGAGATGCAAGGTGCACCCCTGTGGTAATAGCCCTGCCCTGACACAGACAGGAGTGAGAGAAGAGATGCAAGGTGCACCCCCTGTGGTAATAGCCCTGCCCTGACACAGACAGGAGTGAGAGAAGAGATGCAAGGTGCACCCCTGTGGTAATAGCCCTGCCCTGACACAGACAGGAGTGAGAGAAGAGATGCAAGGTGCACCCCCTGTGGTAATAGCCCTGCCCTGACACAGACAGGAGTGAGAGAAGAGATGCAAGGTGCACCCCCTGTGGTAATAGCCCTGCCCTGACACAGACAGGAGTGAGAGAAGAGATGCAAGGTGCACCCCCTGTGGTAATAGCCCTGCCCTGACACAGACAGGAGTGAGAGAAGAGATGCAAGGTGCACCCCCTGTGGTAATAGCCCTGCCCTGACACAGACAGGAGTGAGAGAAGAGATGCAAGGTGCACCCCCTGTGGTAATAGCCCTGCCCTGACACAGACAGGAGTGAGAGAAGAGATGCAAGGTGCACCCCCTGTGGTAATAGCCCTGCCCTGACACAGACAGGAGTGAGAGAGGACCAAAAAGAAGTAAGAGAGGGAGAAAAAACAAGCATAGGAGGAGAGGAGGAGAGGAGGAGAGGAGGAGAGGAGGAGAGGAGGAGAGGGAGAAAAGGCAGGGGAGAGGGAGAGTAGTACCCCTGTGGTAATAGTTCTGCCCTGGCTGGACCTCACTCTCCAGGCCGTGCCAAGCCCAGTGATTTATGGGCTATTTGGAGATAGCTGGGCCATGTACACCATCCCTCACCCAGGCCAAGAACTGAAGAACAGAGGAGAGAGGAGGAGGAAGAGAAGAATAAATGGGAGAGGAAGAAGGGGGGGGATGAGTGATGAGGAGGAGAGGAGCGGGGAGATGAGAGGATGGAATGAGTGGGGATGGAAGAGGGGGAGAGGAGAGAAGCCTGTACTTTGATCTGGACCAAAGATCATTGGTATTCACCATCAACACCAGAGAAGAAATCTCTCTCTCTCTCACCATGTCTCTTTACTTCTCTAGCTCCACTACACAGCTAACAGGTACATTCTTCATCCATCCTCCATACAGTATCTCCACAACTCAAAGCCTCACTCTCCTCTGACACTGTTATTTCCTGCTGTTAAATTGCAGAGATTTGGACAATAGGTCTGTGAATGAGTTATGTGTGTGTTGTGTGTGTATGTATGTGTGTGTGTGTGTAGAGTAGGGATGTGTGTGTATAGTATGTGTGTGTGTGTGTGTGTGTGTGTGTGTGTGTGTGTGTGTGTGTGTGTGTGTGTGTGTGTGTGTGTGTGTGTGTGTGTGTGTGTGTGTGTGTGTGTGTGTGTGTGTGTGTGTCCGCCAGTAGAAGTAGTAGCAATGTCAGAGACAAAGAACAACTACAGACCTACAGACCTGCAGACCTACAGACCTGCAGACCTACAGACCTACAGACCTACAGACCTACAGACCTACAGACCTGCAGACCTACAGACCTACAGACCTGCAGACCTACAGACCTACAGACCTACAGACCTACAGACCTGCAGACCTACAGACCTACAGACCTACAGACCTACAGACAGACCTACAGACAGACCTACAGACCTACAGACCTACAGACCTACAGACCTACAGACCTGCAGACCTACAGACCTACAGACCTACAGACCTACAGACCTGCAGACCTACAGACCTACAGACCTACAGACCTACAGACCTACAGACCTACAGACCTACAGACCTACAGACCTACAGACCTACAGACCTACAGACCTACAGACCTACAGACCTACAGACCTACAGACCTACAGACCTACAGACCTACAGACCTGCAGACCTACAGACCTACAGACCTACAGACCTACAGACCTGCAGACCTACAGACCTACAGACCTACAGACCTACAGACCCAGACCTACAGACCTACAGACCTGCAGACCTACAGACCTACAGACCTACAGACCTACAGACCTACAGACCTACAGCTACAGACCTACAGACCTACAGACCTACAGACCTGCAGACCTACAGACCTACAGACCTACAGACCTGCAGACCTACAGACCTACAGACCTACAGACCTGCAGACCTACAGACCTACAGACCTGCAGACCTACAGACCTACAGACCTACAGACCTACAGACCTACAGACCTACAGACCTACAGACCTACAGACCTACAGACCTACAGACCTACAGACCTACAGACCTACACAGACCTACAGACCTACAGACCTACAGACCTAAGACCTACAGACCTACAGACCTACAGACCTACAGACCTACAGACCTACAGACCTACAGACCTACAGACCTACAGACCTACAGACCTACAGACCTACAGACCTACAGACCTACAGACCTACAGACCTACAGACCTACAGACCTACAGAACAGACCTACAACCTGCAGACCTACAGACCTACAGACTACAGACCTACAGACCTACAGACCTACAGACCTACAGACCTACAGACCTACAGACCTGCAGACCTACAGACCTACCTGCAGACCTACAGACCTACAGACCTACAGACCTACAGACCTACAGACCTCAGACAGACCTACAGACCTACAGACCTGCAGACCTACAGACCTACAGACCTACAGACCTACAGAGCAGGACCTGCAGACCTGCAGAACAGACCTACAGACCTACAGACCTACAGACCTACAGACCTGCAGACCTACACCTACAGACCTACAGACCTACAGACCCAGACCTACAGACCTACAGACCTACAGACCTACAGACCTACAGACCTGCAGACCTACAGACCTACAGACCTGCAGACCTACAGACCTACAGACCTACAGACCTACAGACAGACCCAGACCTACAGACCAGACCTACAGACCTACAGACCTGCAGACCTACAGACCTACAGACCTACAGACCTACAGTGTTAGACCTACAGACCTGCAGACCTACAGACCTACAGACCTACAGACCTACAGACCTACAGACCTGCAGACCTACAGACCTACAGACCTACAGACCTACAGACCTCACAGACCTACAGACCTACAGAGACCTACAGACCTACAGACCTACAGACCTACAGACCTGACAGACCTACAGACCTACAGACCTACAGACCTACAGACCTACAGACCTGCAGACCTACAGACCTACAGACCTACAGACCTACAGACCTACAGACCTACAGACCTACAGACCTACAGACCTACAGACCTACAGACCTACAGACCTACAGACCTACAGACCTACAGACCTGCAGACCTACAGACCTACAGACCTGCAGACCTACACAGACCTACAGACCTACAGCAGACCTACAGACCTACAGACCTACAGACCTACAGACCTGCAGACCTACAGACCTACAGACCTACAGACCTACAGACCTACAGCAGCAGACCTACAGACCTGCAGACCTACAGACCTACAGACCTACAGACCTACAGCAGACCTACAGACCTGCAGACCTACAGACCTACAGACCTACAGACCTACAGACCTACAGACCTACAGACCTACAGACCTACAGACCTACAGACCTACAGACCTACAGACCTGCAGACCTACAGACCTGCAGACCTACAGACCTACAGACCTACAGACCTACAGACCTGGCCCTTCAAACAAAAAAATAACAAGAGATTCAGGAGTGGAGAAAGGAGAGCGATGACCATCACAGGTATAGTGTTAGAGAGGGAACGCTGACGGAAGTATGTGTCCATCAAGACAGAGAAAGAGGGAGGGAGAGAGAGAGAGATGACCATCACAGGTATAGTGTTAGAGAGGGAACGCTGACGGAAGTATGTGTCCATCAAGACAGAGAAAGAGGGAGGGAGAGAGAGAGAGATGAAGAAAGAAAGAAAGCGAGAGAGAGGGAGGGAGAAAGAGAGAGACAGATCTAACCACTACATTTCCTCTGCAGTCGTATCCCAGGTATTCAGCGTAGTAACAACGTTATTAAAATTATTAAGAGCATACTGATCCAGAATCAGTACCATGACTTAACATGTGATCATTAAGCATAACAGCTCATGATGGACTAACCGGCCCTAGCACGACTACAGTTGTTACGGGTAATCACCCTGGCGATTGCCCTAGCTTGTTCCTGGCGGTCACCATGGTTTCATGCAGCGGTTGTCTCATGGTCTACTTCCTCTCAGCGTCGACCAGGCTCCCCGACTCAGACAGAACTCAGTAGACCCCACCTGATCTCAACCTGCAACCCAAGATGGGTCCGCCTCTCTCCCTCAGCCCCACCCCCCACCCCCTCTCTCCCTCAGCCCCACCCACCTCTCTCCCTCAGCCCCACCCCCTCTCTCCCTCAGCCCCACCCCCTCTCTCCCTCAGCCCCACCCCCTCTCTTCCTCAGCCCCACCCCCCTCTCTCCCTCAGCCCACCCCCTCTCTCCCTCAGCCCCACCCCCTCTCTTCCTCAGCCCCACTCCCCTCTCTCCCTCAGTCCCACCCCCTCTCTCCCTCAGCCCCACTCCCCTCTCTTCCTCAGCCCCACCCCCTCTCTCCCTCAGTCCCACCCCCGTCTCTCCCTCAGCCCAACCCCCTCTCTCCCTCAGTCCCACTCCCCTCTCTTCCTCAGCCCCACCCCCTCTCTCCCTAAGTCCCACCCCCTCTCTCCCTCAGCCCCACCCCCTCTCTCCCTCAGCCCCACCCCCCTCTCTCTCTCAGTCCCACCCCCTCTCTCCCTAAGTCCCACCCCCTCTCTCCCTCAGCCCCACTCCCCTCTCTTCCTCAGCCCCACCCCCTCTCTCCCTAAGTCCCACCCCCTCTCTCCCTAAGTCCCACCCCCTCTCTCCCTCAGCCCCACCCCCTCTCTCCCTCAGCCCCACTCCCCTCTCTCCCTCAGTCCCACCCCCTCTCTCCCTCAGCCCCACTCCCCTCTCTTCCTCAGCCCCACCCCCTCTCTCCCTCAGTCCCACCCCCTCTCTCCCTCAGTCCCACCCCCTCTCTCCCTCAGCCCAACCCCCCTCTCTCCCTCAGTCCCCTCCCCTCTCTTCCTCAGCCCCACCCCCTCTCTCCCTAAGTCCCACCCCCTCTCTCCCTCAGCCCCACCCCCCTCTCTCCCTCAGCCCCACCCCCTCTCTCCCTGAGCCCCACCCCCTCTCTCCCTCAGTCCCACCCCCTCTCTCTCTCAGTCCCACCCCCTCTCTGTAATTAGCATTTCGTGATGAACTAATCAGGCAAATGTAATTAACTAGGAAGTCGGGGCACCAAGGAAAATATTCAGATTACAAAGTTATAATTTTCCTAATATAACTTTTCAGATATTTTCATATCTGATCAATTAGTCTTCTGATTAATGACTTATTCTTTATTTTATCTCACGTTAGTCTCATTCCAAATGTTGTAAATGGTTGGTTATCTGCACAAACCTAGTCTTCACTATGAGTCATCCAGACATCAATTGTCTAAAATCATTTATTTACAAACTAAGTAATTCACAGAAATGCATAAACAAACAGTAGATAGTTACAAGCAAATGATAACAGAGTTTCCCTAGTGGGATAAACTGGTATCGCAGCTTGGTGGACAAAACGGGAAGTGGGGGTCAACTGAGATAAGACAACACAGTTGATAATTATAATAATTGAAATGCTAATCCTTTGCACATGAACGCTCACTCATTCGGCAATAATTGCAATCAATATATATATTTACGCTCAGTGTGTCGCCGGGATCTCTTTTGAAAAGATTGTTTCTGTTGGAGTTTGTCCTCTCTCTCTCTCTCTCTCTCTCTCTCTCTCTCTCTCTCTCTCTCTCTCTCTCTCTCTCTCTCTCTGTCGTGGTTAGAATGGGTAGTTCAGAGTTACATTCATTCATATCGTTATGGATAGATGTTTCGGCGGTTGTCGGTCCTCGCGTTCAATGATACCGAATTCCTAGCTGCAGACTAGTAATTCATATCAAAGACTTGTTCTTATTCTGTCGGTATCGATAGTCTAAGAGTTTAACCACGTGGGATGGTGAAAAGATTCAGCAGTCTGGTCTCAAACCTTGGCCATCTATTTATCGGGGTAAGCTGGTCTGCAATCTTTGTCCTCTCGTAATTGAGATTCTCAAGGTGGGGTTTTTATTCGGAAGAGCAGAAAAAGGCTGTCTCATGATGCCAAGTCCTGGCTGTGTTCATGGGGGCGTGCCAGTGACTTAAGTGAAACTTTACACAGAAATACAATTCTCTCACATTACATCATTACATAGCATCCCATAATTCCACAAATAGTTTAATCTTTCCTCATTCATCCTGTACAGCAATTAGATGCAAGCCTCATAGCTGAGGCTATTATACGTATAAACAGCGTTATGGTAATGTGGCCGTATTGTCTCTCATGAGTTTCACAAAATTGTACCAAATGGACCAGTTCGTAGCTGGATTCTTCACCGATCTTTTACATTTACATTTACATTTAAGTCATTTAGCAGACGCTCTTATCCAGAGCGACTTACAAATTGGTGCATTCACCTTATGACATCCAGTGGAACAGTCACTTTACAATAGTGCATCTAAATCTTAAAGGGGTTGGGGGTGAGAAGGATTACTTATCCTATCCTAGGTATTCCTTAAAGAGGTGGAGTTTCAGGTGTCTCCGGAAGGTGGTGATTGACTCCGCTGTCCTGGCGTCGTGAGGGAGTTTGTTCGACCATTGGAACAGTTTTGACTGGGCTGAGCGGGAACTGTACTTCCTCAGTGGTAGGGAGGCGAGCAGGCCAGAGGTGGATGAGTGCCCTTGTTTGGGTGTAGGGCCTAATCAGAGCCTGGAGGTACTGAGGTGCCATTCCCCTCACAGCTCCGTAGGCAAGCACCATGGTCTTGTAGCGGATGCGAGCTTCAACTGGAAGCCAGTGGAGAGAGCGGAGGAGCGGGGTGACGTGAGAGAACTCGGGAAGGTTGAACACCAGACGGGCTGCGGCGTTCTGGATGAGTTGTAGGGGTTTAATGGCACAGGCAGGGAGCCCAGCCAACAGCGAGTTGCAGTAATCCAGACGGGATTACTCCAGAACATAAATGTTGTTTGGACCTCAAGTTCTGTGAGGTGGAAGAAATTCCTTTGTTCTCTCTATGAAAACTTCACTCTCTCTCTATACTGTGGCCATGAGGAGATAATCTCCTCCAGGAATTTACGACCTGAGGTCGCAGCAGCCTGAGTGTAGGAGCCAGAGAGAGGGGGATGGGCTTGCTGTACCCAAAGAGGGCAACGTCATGACAGTACCCTCCCCTGACACCCCTCCCTCTGTTCTCTAAACATCTTAACACTAATGGAGAGGCCCACTTACCTACTTCTCCCCAGTGGGTGAGACCCTATAGGGATCCGACACCCAGTGTGTCTGTGTCTCTGTGTGTATACCCAAAACACGGACACTGGGACAGACAGACATAGGCACACACACAGACCACGCAGACACGCAAACACCCACCACACACACGCCTGCGCTCGCCCACACACACACTCTCCAGGACACAAGAATAAAGAGGGGATGTCACTGTTCTGATTAGAGCAAATTAAAGGCATGGATTAACTCAGTGTCGTCTAGGCACAGATCCAATGTGGAGAGAGAGAGAGATGGAAAGGGAACTAGCTCTCTTCTCTCCTAACACTTGTGGCAAACTATGTACCCTTAACTTGGCAGCCGGCTACCCCTAATACCTCTCTTTCACCCATAATGTGAGGCCAGAGAGGGACAAGTATATCTGCTGTTAAATTACCAGGGTGCATGTGTGTATCGGTGTGTATGTGTGTGTATAGGTGTGTATGTACGTGTGTAGGTGTGTACGTGTGTGTATAGGTGTGCATGTGTGTGTGTGTATAGGTGTGTATGTATGTGTGTGTGTATAGGTGTGTATGTATAGGTGTGAATGTGTATAGGTGTGTATGTGTGTGTGTGTGTATATAGGTGTGTATGTGTGTGTATAGGTGTGTATGAGTGTGTGTATAGGTGTGTATGAGTGTGTGTATAGGTGTGTATAGGTGTGTATAGGTGTGTATGTGTGTGTATAGGTGTGTATGAGTGTGTGTATAGGTGTGTATGAGTGTGTGTATATGTGTGTATCTGTGTGTATAGGTGTGTATGTGTGTGTATAGGTGTGTATGAGTGTGTGTATAGGTGTGTATGAGTGTGTGTATAGGTGTGTATGTGTGTGTATAGGTGTGTATGTGTGTGTATAGGTGTGTATGAGTGTGTGTATAGGTGTGTATGTGTGTGTATAGGTGTGTATGAGTGTGTGTATAGGTGTGTATGTGTGTGTATAGGTGTGTATGAGTGTGTGTATAGGTGTGTATGTGTGTGTATAGGTGTGTATGAGTGTGTGTATAGGTGTGTATGAGTGTGTGTATAGGTGTGTATGTGTGTGTATAGGTGTGTATGTGTGTGTATAGGTGTGTATGAGTGTGTGTATAGGTGTGTATGAGTGTGTGTATAGGTGTGTATGTGTGTGTATAGGTGTGTATGTGTGTGTATAGGTGTGTATGAGTGTGTGTATAGGTGTGTATGTGTGTGTATAGGTGTGTATGAGTGTGTGTATAGGTGTGTATGTGTGTGTATAGGTGTGTATGAGTGTGTGTATAGGTGTGTATGTGTGTGTATAGGTGTGTATGTGTGTGTATAGGTGTGTATGAGTGTGTGTATAGGTGTGTATGTGTGTGTATAGGTGTGTATGTGTGTGTATAGGTGTGTATGAGTGTGTGTATAGGTGTGTATGTGTGTGTATAGGTGTGTATGAGTGTGTGTATAGGTGTGTATGTGTGTGTATAGTTGTGTGTGTGTGTGTGTATAGTTGTGTATGTGTGTGTATAGGTGTGTATGAGTGTGTGTATAGGTGTGTATGAGTGTGTGTATAGGTGTGTATGTGTGTGTATAGGTGTGCATGTGTGTGTATAGGTGTGTATGTGTGTGTATGTGTGTATATGTGTGTGTATGTGTGTGTATGTGTGCGTATAGGTGTGTATGTGTGTGTATAGGTGTGTATGAGTGTGTATAGGTGTGTATGTGTGTGTATGTGTGTGTATGGTGTGTATGTGTGTGTATGTGTGTGTATGGGTGCGGGAAGGAAGGAGGAGCCAGGCTGTCAGAGAAAGTGAGGCAGGAGAGCAGCTGTGTGTGTGTGTGTGTGTGTGTGTGTGTGTGTGTGTGTGTGTGTGTGTGTGTGTGTGTGTGTGTGTGTGTGTGTGTGTGTGTGTGTGTGTGTGTGTGTGTGTGTGTGTGTGTGTGTGTGTGTGTGTGTGTGTGTGTGTGGTAGAGGTGACAGGCTGGACTGCTGCCAACAGCACTGTATGTGCCAAGTCACCTCTGATGTGACACCTGCTGGTCACAAGTAAGAACAGGGATGCACCAGGGAGGGTGTGTCATGCTACTGTTGGATGGATGGATGGGTGTGTGTGTGTGTGTGTGTACACGCACTAGGCCAACAGTCTACCACAAACATAAGGGAGCATATAGTAAGGGTACATGTGTGTTTGTGCTTGTAAGAGTGTGTGTGTGTGTGTGTGTGTGTGTGTGTGTGTGTGTGTGTGTGTGTGTGTGTGTGTGTGTGTGTGTGTGTGTGTGTGTGTGTGTGTGTGTGTGTGTGTGTGTGTGTGTGTGTGTGTGTGTGTGTGTACATGTTATTGATGGGCATGTGGCCACAGTCATATTATAGGCAGTGTTTTGGTGGGAGGGTGAGTGAGTATGTAGCAGAGAGATAGTGGTGTGTTAGTGGGGTTTAATTTGACAATTGGTCATGGTACTATTAAGGGAATGGAGGCAGACTTGACTGTCTGGTGAAAGCTGTCTCCCTCTGTAGCAGTCACAGCTCAACCACCCTGACTCTGGTGTCTCATAGATAACTCTCCCCAATCTCTGACCTTCTACCCTTTCATCCATCCGTCTTTCACTTCAGCCCCTCTGTTCTCCTCTTTATTTTCTCATCTCTAACATTTCGTCCCCCTCTACTTCACCATATCATTCATTTGCCTTGTTCTCGTTACACCTAGCCTATTAATTTTACTACCTCTATTTTAATTCCTTATTTCATTCCACCATATCCCTTCTCTCGTCTCCACTTACCTCATCTAACCCCTCATCTTCTATTATTCCCTTCATCTCCCCACTTTCTCCTCTCATTCCCTCTTTCTTCTGTCTGGTGTTCTGGCCTACCTCTTCCCGGAGCGTGTGTTTTGTTCTCCGTGCTGCTGGGTAATCTGCAGACAGGCAGACAGGCCTGTTCAGTCAGACACAGGGTCTTAACCAGGGGATAATCCTGCAGTGCTACATACACAGACATAAAGGGGTACACACAGTCACACAGAGACATCCAGGGACATAGAGACATACACAGCCCTGTGCCTTCACCCAAAACAACAACCACACACGCCAAACAGCGCCAGCCACGTCTATGGCCCAGCAGAAATACTTAAACACTGTTTCAAATGTTAACGTCAGAGGAGCAGAGGGCCGAGAGGACTGAGAGGACTGAGAGGACTGAGAGGACTGAGAGGACTGAGAGGACTGAGAGGACTGAGAGGACTGAGAGGACTGAGAGGACTGAGAGGACTGAGAGGGCTGAGAGGACTGAGAGGACTGAGAGGGCTGAGAGGGCTGAGAGGACTGAGAGGACTGAGAGGGCTGAGAGGACTGAGAGGGCTGAGAGGACTGAGAGGACTGAGAGGGCCGAGAGGACCGAGAGGGCCGAGAGGAGGGCCGAGAGGACCGAGAGGACCGAGAGGAGGGTTGAGAGGACTGAGAGGACTGAGAGGACTGAGAGGGCTGAGAGGACTGAGAGGGCTGAGAGGACTGAGAGGGCTGAGAGGGCTGAGAGGACTGAGAGGACTGAGAGGGCTGAGAGGGCTGAGAGGACTGAGAGGGCTGAGAGGACTGAGAGGACTGAGAGGACTGAGAGGGCTGAGAGGACTGAGAGGACTGAGAGGACTGAGAGGGCTGAGAGGACTGAGAGGACTGAGAGGGCTGAGAGGACTGAGAGGGCTGAGAGGACTGAGAGGACTGAGAGGACTGAGAGGACTGAGAGGGCTGAGAGGACTGAGAGGACTGAGAGGACTGAGAGGACTGAGAGGACTGAGAGGACTGAGAGGACTGAGAGGACTGAGAGGACTGAGAGGACTGAGAGGACTGAGAGGACTGAGAGGACTGAGAGGGCTGAGAGGGACTGAGAGGACTGAGAGGGACTGAGAGGACTGAGAGGACTGAGAGGGACTGAGAGGGCTGAGAGGACTGAGAGGACTGAGAGGACTGAGAGGACTGAGAGGACTGAGAGGACTGAGAGGACTGAGAGGACTGAGAGGACTGAGAGGACTGAGAGGACTGAGAGGACTGAGAGGACTGAGAGGACTGAGAGGGCTGAGAGGACTGAGAGGACTGAGAGGACTGAGAGGACTGAGAGGGCTGAGAGGACTGAGAGGACTGAGAGGACTGAGAGGGCTGAGGGGACTGAGAGGACTGAGAGGACTGAGAGGACTGAGAGGACTGAGAGGGCTGAGAGGACTGAGAGGACTGAGAGGACTGAGAGGACTGAGAGGACTGAGAGGACTGAGAGGACTGAGAGGGCTGAGAGGACTGAGAGGACTGAGAGGACTGAGAGGGCTGAGAGGGCTGAGAGGACTGAGAGGACTGAGAGGACTGAGAGGGCTGAGAGGGCTGAGAGGACTGAGAGGACTGAGAGGGCTGAGAGGGCTGAGAGGGCTGAGAGGACTGAGAGGACTGAGAGGGCTGAGAGGACTGAGAGGACTGAGAGGACTGAGAGGGCTGAGAGGACTGAGAGGACTGAGAGGACTGAGAGGACTGAGAGGACTGAGAGGACTGAGAGGGCTGAGAGGACTGAGAGGACTGAGAGGACTGAGAGGACTGAGAGGACTGAGAGGACTGAGAGGGCTGAGGGGTGAGATATGAGCATGGTAGAATGAAAGGAAAGAAAGATGTTTTCACATGAATGAAGAGTAAATAATCAGGCCAAAGAAGAACGCCAGTGTAGGTATGGTAAAATGAGAGAAGGAAAGAGGAGTTGGTTGGATGGATACAGATCAAATGAAAGAAGAGAGGAATGGAAGATAACTGTAGCGTTCAGCTCTCCTGAGGAGCAGACGGCTGTGGCTAGCTTGTCACACAGTACAGCTTAGTAACTCTTCACACAGAAAAGGACAGGGCTTTAGGCTTTAGGCCAAACAGACTGACTGGCTACCAAACAGAAAAACATCACATGAAAAGGCAAATCTGGCCGAATAATACATTTTTCACGGAGGAGAGCGCAAATGAAACGATCATTCATGCTCTCCGATGGCCTTTGAGGAATCATCAATCTATCCCCCTCTCCTCTCTCCAAACTTTCTTGTTGTCTTTCTATCTCACCCTCTCTCTTTCCCATGTGTTCCTCCATCTCCACATCTCTCTCCATTTATCTCTCTCTCTCTCCCTTCCTTAATCTCTCTTCCCTTTTCCCCTTCTCTCCTCCTCTCCTGGTTCATTCTGTCCAGTGCTGGGATCGTGAGTTGGTTTAATGATTCTTTTCTCCCACCTTCATTAGCTGAGGAGGATGATGATGGATGGAGGGAGGGGTAGATCATGGAGGTTACACACACACACACACACACACACACACACACACACACACACACACACACACACACACACACACACACACACACACACACACACGCACGCACGCACGCACGCACGCACGCACGCACGCACGCACGCACGCACGCACGCACGCACGCACGCACACACACACACACACACACACACACACACACACACACACACACACACACACACACGCACACACGCACACACGCACACACACACACACACACTGTCACGCCCTGACCATAGTTTGCTTTGTATGTTTCTATGTTTTGTTTGGTCAGGGTGTGATCTGAGTGGGCATTCTATGTTGTATGTCTAGTTTGTCTGTTTCTGTGTTTGGCCTGATATGGTTCTCAATCAGAGGCAGGTGTTAGTCATTGTCTCTGATTGGGAACCATATTTAGGTAGCCTGTTTTTGTCATTGTGGGTTGTGGGTGATTGTCTATGTCTATGTCAGTTGTTTGTGTCAGCACAGTTCTTATGTAGATTCACAGTCGTTTATTGTTTTGTATAGTTTGTTGAGTGTTCTCTGTTTATTAAAATTCACGATGAACACATACCACGCTGCATTTTGGTCCTCCGATCCTTCTCGCTTCTCCTCGTCAGATGAGGAGGACATAGACAGTCGTGACACACACACACAGAAAGAGAGAGAGAGACAGAAACACCTCACCCTTCCCTGACATCTATTGATCAGGCTCACACAGTGGTTTGCAGCCATACTTCAGAATCCATATTGTGGCTGTCTGACAGAGTGTGTGTGTGTGTGTGTGTGAGGTTAGTAGGGTTAGTTATTACACAGCAAAGGGCTTGTGGCCTTATTTGGATACAAAACATGTATTCTGACCCCGGTAGTTCTTAAAAGGGAAAAAGTGAATATCTCTCTTCTCTCCTTTAAGGCAGGGATATCAATGACAGGGCCCTTGAAGTGTTTCTGAACTGCAATCATCCTCATTTGTGTGTCTGTCAAATCAAATCCAATTTTATTGGTCACATACATGTGGTTAGCAGATGTTAATGCGAGTGTAGCGAAATGCTTGTGCTTCTAGTTCCGACCGTGCAGTAATATCTAACAAGTAATCTAACAATTTCACAACAACTACCTTATACACACAAGTGTAAAGGAATGAATAAGAATATGTACATATAAATATATGGATGAGCGATGGCCGAAAAACATATGCAGATGCAGTAAATGGTACAGAGTACAGTATATACATATGAAATGAGTAATGTAGGGTATGTAAACATGATATAAAGTGGCATTGTTTAAAGTGACTTGAGTATTCTTTGTTTTCTTTATATATTTTGGTTAGGTCAGGGTGTGACATGGGTGATGTATGTGTTTTGAGACTGTCTAGGGGTTTTATAGGTTTATGGGGTTGTTTACCATCTAGGTGTTTATGTATGTCTATGGTTGCCTAGATTGGTTTTCAATTAGAGGCAGCTGTTTATGGTTATATATATATAGCATCACGTTTGTTTTAGTGTTCTTTCTTCATTAAATATAGAAGATGAATTCACATCATGCTGCGCTTTGGTCTCCTCACTATGGCGATCGTGACAGATACATTTATTACATCAAATTTTTTATTATTAAAGTGGCTCTCGATTGCGCATCTGTAAAAGTTTGAGTGTTTTTGGTGACAAGCCAAATACGCTGAGGAACTTAAAACTTTCCACCTTCTCCACTACTGTCCCGTTGATCATCTCCTTTGTTTTTTGATGTTGAGTGTGAGGTTATTTTCCTGACACCACACTCCGGGGACCATCACCTCCTCCCTGTAGGCCGTCTCATCGTTGTTGGTAATCAAGCCTACCACTGTCTGCAAACTTGATGAGTGAGTTGGAGGCGTGCATGGCCACACAGTCATGGGTGAACAGGGAGTACAGGAGAGGGCTGAGAACGCACCCTTGTGGGGCCCAATTGTTGAGGATCAGCGGGGTGAAGATGTGTGTGTGTCTGTGTGTGTCAGCACATGAGAGGTAATGATTCCCCCGACAGACTGATTGGCAGACGTCCCCTGTTCACTGAAGTGAGACAAGATGGGACAACAGGAAGTCATTACCTGAGGAGAGAGGAAATGTGTGTGTATGTGTGTTTGTGAGGAGAGTCGGTGTCTGCCAACGAGAAGCATCACTGCCAGGACCTCTGATGTTAGTGTGTCTGTATGCATTCATACGTGTGTGTGTATACAGTGCATTCTGAAAGTATTCTGACCCCTTGACTTTTTCCACATTTTGTTACATTACAGCCCTATTCTAAAATGTATTAAATAGTTGTTTTCCCCTCATAAATCTACACACAATACCCCAAAATGACAAAGCAAAAACTATTAAATTAAATATCACATTTACATAAGTATTCATACCCTTTCCTCGGTACTATGTTGAAGCACCTTCGGCAGAGACTACTGGCTGGGCCACTGAAGGACATTCAGACACTTGTCCCGAAGCCACTCCTGCGTTGTCTTGGCTGTGTGCTTAGGGTCATTGTCCAGTTGGAAGGTGAATATTCACCCCAGTCTGAGGTCCTGAGTGTTCAGGAGCAGATTTTCATCAAGGATCTCTCTGTACTTTGCTCCATTCATCTTTCCCTTGATCCTGACTAGTCTCCCAGTCCCTGCCGCTGAAAAACATCCCCACAACAAGATGCTGCCACCACTATGCTTCACCATAGAGATGGTGCCATGTTTCCTCCATGGTGCCATGTTTCCTCCATGGTGCCATGTTTGGCATTCAGGCCAATGAGATCAATCTTGGTTTCATCAGACCAGAGAATCTTGTTTCTCATGGTCTGAGAGTCTTTAGGTGCCTTTTAGCAAACTCTAAGCGGGCTGTAACATAACAACATGTGGAAAAAGTCAAGGGGGTCTGAATACTTTTAGAAGGCACTGTATATACTGTGTGTGTGTATGACCGTGTGCATGTGTGTGTGTGCATATATATACTGTATGTGTGTGTGTGAGAGGGCAAGATAGAGCACCCCCCCCTGTTGAGGCTGTGAGGTGTGTGAACTGCTGTGTGTGTTTGTCAGCTGAGAGTTGTGTGCTTCTTCCTGAGAAAGATAGCTTCCTGGTCAAGGCCTGGTGGAAGGAGGCCCCCCAGCCATCACCCCTGACAACACACCCAGCCGCACAACGTGATTCAGATAAAGGAATGGCTCTGCATTCCTTAACACGTTTTTCAAGTTTCAACTTTTAATGTCATGTGCAAAAGTACAGTGAAATGCCTTTGTTGCTCCAAACCCAACAACGGAGTAATCAATATCAAAGCCACACAAAAAATAAAGTAGAATAAAACCACACAAGAAACAAAAAATAAGAAATAAGAACATGAGAAATGAAAAAGCTACTTGCTACAGGGGAGTGGTCATTGGGGCATGAAGCCTTAGAGTTGTTAGAGTTGTTAGAGTTCTTGAGAACAGGAATGATGTTAGTGGGAGATACAGACTAGGAGAGGTTGAAAATGACAGTGAATTTGACTGCCAGCTGATTTACGCATGCTCTGAGAACGCAACCTGGAATACTGTCTGGTGCCCTGGCCTTGGAAATGTTGACCTGATTACAGACTATACTCGCGTCGGCCTCGGAGAGCGAGGTCACCCAGTCCTCTGTCACGCACAGTACGGTGTTGTTATTGTCAAAGCGTGCATAAAATGAATTGGGCCTCATTAGGCAGCTCACGGTTGGGTCTTCCTTTGTAATCCGTAATGGACTGTCGCCAATGCCACATGTGGCGAAAGTTGGAACCTGTGTAATATGATTCCACCGTACTCATATGTTGTCCTTTTCCTAATTTGATGACTCCTCGGTGGTCGTAGCGGGATCTCTTTGACTTGTTCCTGTCCGTAGCCTCAGGGTTGTCATAGAGTTTTGAAATGATGTGGACATTAGGTAGCGCTTTGCAGTAGCCCTTTGGTAAATGAGGTTTGAACCTAAGGTTGGAGCATAGGTTAATCACAAATGAGAAAATATCAGCAAACTGCCTCCAGGCCTCTTACAGTATCTGGGCTCTTTGACCAGCCAATCAGGCCTGTCTGGGCAATGAGGTAATTACAGCGTTCTAATTGGATGTGATTATGGTGGAGAGGAAGGAAGAAAGGAGAGACTAATTGAAGCCTCAGCGAAAGGAAGTTAATCGAATGGAGGAGACCAGCATAATGCTAGAATGAGATAAAACACAACACAACACAGCACAGGTTATGTAATCAAAGAGACCAGGAAGAAGCCTCGGCTACACGTGAGAACCAACCATTCAGCTCCATTCAGTTCCGTTCAGCTCCATTCAGCTCCATTCACTGGGATTTGGCTGCCATTGCAGATCATAGGCTACTTCTTCAAGAATCCTGATTTGTGACTTACATGACTGTCTAAATTTCATTCCAGGTTTTATGTATTGTCTTTCAACAGGTAGTGTCACTCCTACAGTACATCACAGCCATGGCAGCGTGTCTCTAAAAGAACAGGTAAGACGTGTCTAACAGAGGTCAATGTTGGAGGCCATTGCCATCTCTTGTGTCCTCTGTGTTTTCCTGATATTGAACAAAGACCAGAGGTAACCTCCCTATGAATGGGAGAGCATTTCTGTTTTGTTAACCCAAAAGAAAGAACAACTATTTCCCAATGAAACTTTAATTAGTCCAAATCCTTTTGCTATTAAAGATGAGAGAGAGAGGAGAGGGGGACTGTCGCCACGCTGTACTCCAGTAACAGTCTGGCAGCTCTGTGAACTCTGCTGCCACGGTGAGAGGAGGAGACATGAAAAGAAGAGGAAACATAAAAAGAGTGTTTTTGCTGTAAAGCTCATAAACAGGCGTTTGATGGTGGAACCAGAGACAGACGGAAAGAGAGAGGCAGAGAGAGAGGGAGGGAGAGTTGTCTGAGTTCAACATCACTCAGAAAAAAGACGGGAGAGAAAGAGAGAGAGCGAAATCTGTTGAGTTCAGAGGAGTCCATTCCTGGGTGTCCTGGGGGCAAAGTTTAAACGTTGGTTAGAAGGTTAAAAGGTCAGACTTATTGATTGACAGCTCAGCTCTGTGGATGCACTGTCATGTTTTTGATAATGGTGTGCTTTTTAGCCTAGAAAAGACCGAACAACCAAACTTAGGATGCACATTTCACCTCTTTGTCTTACAGTAATACATCTTTGTACAAACACACACACACACACACACACACACACACACACACACACACACACACACACACACACACACACACACACACACACACACACACACACACACACACACACACACACACACACACACACACACACACACACACACACACACACACACACACACACACACACACACAGCACTATCATGAAGAGAAAGCAGACAGCAGTCAGTGTCATCTGGAAGGGCTGGTATGGCTGCTTACATCAACACCCGTCCTCAACTATCGACTTTTCCCTGGCCTCCATTTTGCTGCGGTGGCAGAGGGGATCTTTTCCTCTTCCTGATAACATTCTCACGTGTTCTTATTCCGTCTCAGACCTCCCTTTTCAACCACTGCCACCAATTTAAACACATCAAAAGCACACGGCAACAACGAACGCCACAATCATCTCAGCATTCAATCTTAACTTAAAGTTCACCGGAGAAAACAGATCTATCTATAGACAGAGGTCATCTTCTCATCCGAGCTACCTGTGACTTTGTAATGGCTGTGTTAACACTGCAACACTGACTGTATGTCTCTACAGACGAGCGCCTGATGCACATGCACATTTAATTGTGTGAGTTTGACAGTGTTTTGGACTATTGGAACGTTTGTCTTGTCTTATCTAAACCTTGCACGCTGCGCTGCCCGCAATTTAATGGAATATATAAAAGGTATGATCGAAAGTAGCAGCCTAATGACGCATATCATCCAACCCAGGCAGTATCAGAGAGGAACAGACAGAGGGCAATAAGGGAGTCTAAAAAAATGAATGATGCACTTGTCTTTTCCTACTAGCACTGGCTGTGCTGCACTAACTGTAAATCGCTCTGGATAAGAGTGTCTGCTAAACGACTCAAATGTAAATGTTTGCAGCTACTGTGTTAAGTATACCACTTACGTGGGCTACAGCCTGGTTTAAACCGACATTAAACACTCTGCAGTACAGCCTGGTTTAAACCAACATTAAACACTCTGCAGTACAGCCTGGTTTAAACCAACTTTAAACTCTCTGCAGTACAGCCTGGTTTAAACCAACATTAAACTCTCTGTAGTACAGCCTGGTTTAAACCAACATTAAACACTCTGCAGTACAGCCTGGTTTAAACCAACATTAAACTCTCTGAAGTACAGCCTGGTTTAAACCAACATTAAACTCTCTGTAGTACAGCCTGGTTTAAACCAACATTAAACACTCTGCAGAACAGCCTGGTTTAAACCAACATTAAACACTCTGCAGAACAGCCTGGTTTAAACCAACATTAAACACTCTGCAGAACAGCCTGGTTTAAACCAACATTAAACACTCTGCAGAACAGCCTGGTTTAAACCAACATTAAACTCTCTGTAGTACAGCCTGGTTTAAACCAACATTAAACTCTCTGCAGTACAGCCTGGTTTAAACCAACATTAAACACTCTGCAGTACAGCCTGGTTTAAACCAAGTGACCAGGTGTGTGTTGCGTGTGTATGAGAGAGAGAGAGAAAGAAAGCGTGAGAGAGAGAAAGAAAGTGTGAGCGAGAGAGAGAGATCTTATTTTCTTCTTGAATTCTTCTTCTCTACCCTGAGAAAGGAGACCTTGTGACACACGCAACACTTCCCATGATTGCGTTTTCTCACTATTTTTAGTTTATGACATTTTCTCTGTGTTAGAAAGGCTCTACTGATGCTCAGCTCCCTCACTCCTCACCATGTGAGACACCCAACCAACCTGCAGGCTCTTTGTCAAACCCTCGCATTGAGCTCTCTCCTCTCCCTCTTTCTCTCCTTCTCTTGCTCGTTCATTTTCTCACTCTCTCTCTCCCACACCCTCTAAATGGAGCATTATTGAACTGATCCTTCAGATGTGCGTCATCCAGGGCATTCAGGGAAGAGGACTGGATGACTCTGAGAGTCTTCATCTGCAAACATAAACCTCAACATGTATCATGTTTCTCGTACTTATCCAGGGTCAGTGCAGGCCAATACAGTGTCCTGTGCAGGCCAGTCAAGTTCTTCCACACCGATCTCATCAACCCATTTTAGTATGGACCTTGCACTGTGCACGGGGGTATTGTCTTGCTGAAACAGGAAAGGTCCTTCCCTGTTGCGACAAAGTTGGAAGCACAGAATCGTCTACAATGTCAATCTTAACGCTGTAGTGTTAAGATTTCCCCTCACTGGAACTAAGGGGCCTTGTCAGAACCATGAAAAACATACCCCAGACCATTATTCCTCCTCCTCCAAACTATACAGTTGGCACTATGCATTGGGGCAGGTAGGGTTCTCCTGGCATCAGCCAAACCCAGATTCATCAGTCGGACTGCCAGATGGTAAAGAGAATGTGTTTCCATAGTCCAATGTCGGCGAGCTTTACACCTCTCCAGCCGATGCCTGGCTTTGTGTATGATGATCTTAGGCTTGTGTGCAGCTGATTGGCCATGGAAACCCATTTCATGAAGCTCCCGACAAACAGTTTTGTGCTGATGTTGCTTCCAGAGGCAATTTGGAACTCAGTAATGAGTGTTGCAACCGAGGACAGACGATTTTTCAGCACTCGGCTGTCTCGTTCTGTGAGCTTTGGTGGCCTACCACTTCGCGGCTGAGCCATTGTTGCTCCTAGTCTTTTCCACTTCACAACAGCACTTATAGTTGACCGAGGCAGCTCTAGCAAGGCAGAAATTTGACGAACTGACTTGTTGGAAAGGTGGCATCCTATGATGGTGCACCCTTGATGGTCTCCAAGAACACAAACTGAGCAATTGGGGGAGAAGGACCTTGGACAGGGAGGTGACCAAGAACCCGATGAGTTCAGAGTTCCACTGTGGAGATGGGAGAACCTTCCAACAACCATCTCTGCAGCACTCCACCAATCATGCCTTTATTGTAGAGTGGCCAGGTGGAAGCCACTCCTCAGTAAAAGGCACATGACAGCCCACTTGGAGTTTGCCAAAAGGCACCTAAAGGACTCTCAGACCATGAGAAACAAGATTCTCTGGTCTGATGAAACAAAGATTGAACTCTTTGGCATGAATGCCAAGAGTCACGTCTGAAGGAAACCTGCCACCATCCCTACGGTGAAGCATAGTGGTGGCAGAATCATGTTATGGGGATGTTTTTCAGTGGCAGGGACTGGGAGACTAGTCAGGGTCAAGGGAAAGATGAACGGAGCAAAGTACAGAGAGATCCTTGATGAAAACCTGCTCCAGAGCGCTCAGGACCTCAGACTGGGGTAAAGGCTCACTTCCAACAGGACAACGACCCTAAGCACACAGCCAAGACAACGACCCTAAACACACAGCCAAGACAACGCAGGAGTGACTTCAGGATAAGTCTGAAAGTCTTTCAGTGGCTCAGCCAGAGCCCGGATTTGAACCCGATCTAACATCTCTGGAGAGACCTGAAAATAGCCGTACAGCAACGCTTCCGATCCAACCTGACAGAACTTGAGAGGATCTTCAGAGAAGAACGGGAGAAACTCCCCAAATACAGGTGTGCCAAGCTTGTAGTGTCATACCCAAGAAGACTCAAGACTGTAATCGCTGCAAAAGGTGCTTCGACAAAGTACTGAGTAAAGAGTCTGAATACTTATGTAAATGTAATACTTCATTTTTTAATTTAAAAAACAAACATTTGCAAACATTTCTACAAACCTGTTTTGCTTCATCATTATGGGATATTGTGTGTAGATTAATGAGGGGGAAAAACAATTGAATCCATTTTAGAATAAGGTTGTAACGTAACAAAATGTGGAAAAAGTAAAGGAATCTGAATACTTTCCGAATGCACTGTATTTCTGAAAAGAGGCATACATTTAAGGTATACAATATACCACACCCCCATTCCATGAATTAAACTTTGACCTACCAGCATCATCACCCACTGTCACAGGACACCATCACCAACTTACCTCAAGGTGGCTCAACTTACCCTGTCCCTCAGTTCAATTTACCCCATAAGTTGTGCCAAGAGACCACTTTTTTTGTTTTTAAAATGTTCACATGAATTCTGATTACATCCTGAAATATATGTAGACATCGTTGTTAGAAAGAATACTATATTTCCCTTGACGTAATGAGGCGGACTATAAATATTGCTCAGCTTACCCCACTCTCCCTGAAATGTTTTTATAACAGGAACATACTGTCTCCAGGAAGTCCCATATTGAACTCCCCGAGTTGAAGGCGGGGGGGGGGGGAGGGGGGCGATGACATGAAATTGCATTTTTGTCCACAGAGCGGGCTGTGTGAAGGCAAAGCTTCTGAAAGGTTGGCTTATAGGACCTTCATGGGAGAGATGAACAGAGGCAGGTGCCGTCTGTGTGTGTGTGTAGAGTTTTTTCTCAGAGTTGTACAAGCAGTGCAGAAACTGGCTACTCTTTATTTGACTGATGCAAGGAAACGGCTGTTTGACTTCACAGGAAAACAAATATTTATTCCCAGTGCTGTGCTTGTAGTGTAGCTAATTGATATGTAAAATTAGCTCATTTTTCATCCTTTCTCACCTGAAGTTCTGTCTAAAGTGAATGAAATAGTGGCAGTAGCTACAGCCAGTTCAGCTCTAGCCTCTAGCTATCTTAATATCTGTCAGGAAGCAGTATCTAACAGCTGTTGTGTGTATGGAAATGTTTTATAGCCTTTGTTTTGTCCTGTTTCAACAGAAGAAAATTAAGTTGGCTAGTTTTCACCAGTTGATGTACCATTAGAGCTAGCCAAAAGTTGCTGAATGATAGCTAGCCAGCTCATTAACTTTAGCTATTAATATTTTGCCTCAATTACACTTGACCTGAATCAAAGGATGAAACCAGCGGCCAAAAGATTGAGGACCAATATTCAGACGTTTTTTTGACAGCTCAATGTGAGTTTTTTTAGTAGAGTCATTATAATATAAGGTTATTGATCTGTCAGTTTCAGCTAATTCCCTACTTTTCACACTGACACGGCACAAACAGCTGGTGAAATTGTGTATTTATGTGTGAGTAAGAGGAATACTGAGAGTGAGAAAGAGAGAGACACTGAGAATGAGACACTGAGAGAGAGAGAGAGAGAGAGAGAGAGAGAGAGAGAGAGAGAGAGAGAGAGAGAGAGAGAGAGAGAGAGAAAACATCTTATTTACTCATTCCCAACCTATTGAAGCATGGCGTTGAAACACACAGAGATTCCCATGACAGCAGTACTGTCTGGAACTATCCTCTAAATGGTACATCAATCCTGAAAGTGTCTGACTCATGGTGATTGGTTAATGACCATAGTGGGTTTCCATGGCAACCCCTGAAGCCTCACTCTGGTCTGATGGTGCCCTTCACAGAGAGGTCCAGAAGGACAGCACTCTCTCTCTCTCTCTCTCTCTCTCTCTCTCTCTCTCTCTCTCTCTCTCTCTCTCTCTCTCTCTCTCTCTCTCTCTCTCTCTCTCTCTCTCTCTCTCTCTCTCTCTCTCTCTCTCCCTCCTTCCCTCCAGCTCTCTTTCTCTCTTCCTGCACTGCAGATGCCCTGAGTCAACACTAAGGCCAGGACAGAACAGGACACAGAATAACAAACAGTGCTGGGAACAGCCAAAACACACAGACACAAAGACACAAAGCAACACACACACATACACACACTGAGCACAAAGCGATGGCAGCGCTGACATCTGATCTATTAGGGAGGATCAGAAGATTTCTTTGTAACGTTCTTGTGATGACACCAACGACAGGTATTTACACAAACACACACACATACCCACAGTCATGTAATGTCTTAACAGCGTCTTGTCTAACCAGCCTTAACACTGAACCTGTTTTCTACCTCTTGACCAGCTTTGGCCTGGTCAGTATTGTGATGCTGGTCAGCCCCTCTCCCTTCAGTGTTAGAACCATCTCCAGGGTAATGGACAGAAGGGCCATCTTCCCTCCGTCAGCCCCTTAATGCTGCCCCGCTGGGCCTTACCATACCAGCACCTCTCTATGGAACCACTCTCATTCTCTCTTTCTCCTCAGAGAGAGTGAGAGAGAGAGATAGAGAGAGAGAGAGAGGTCAGGGCTGGCAGTAGAGTGAGTGATGGAGAGAGAGAGGTCAGGGCTGGCAGTAGAGTGAGTGATGGAGAGATAGAGGTCAGGGCTGGCAGTAGAGTGAGTGATGGAGAGAGAGAGGTCAGGGCTGGCAGTAGAGTGAGTGATGGAGAGATAGAGGTCAGGGCTGGCAGTAGAGTGAGTGACGGAGAGAGAGATGTCAGGGCTGGCAGTAGAGTGAGTGATGGAGAGAGAGATGTCAGGGCTGGCAGTAGAGTGAGTAATGGAGAGAGAGAGGTCAGGGCTGGCTGTAGAGTGAGTGACGGAGAGAGAGAGGTCAGGGCTGGCTGTAGAGTGAGTGATGGAGAGAGAGAGAGGTCAAGGCTGGCAGTAGAGTGAGTGACGGAGAGAGAGAGGTCAGGGCTGGCTGTAGAGTGAGTGATGGAGAGAGAGAGAGGTCAGGGCTGGCTGTAGAGTGAGTGATAGAGTGAGTGATGGAGAGAGAGGTCAGGGCTGGCAGTAGAGTGAGTGACGGAGAGAGAGAGAGGTCAGGGCTGGCAGTAGAGTGAGTGATGGAGAGAGAGAGAGGTCAGGGCTGGCAGTAGAGTGAGTTACGGAGAGAGAGAGGTCAGGGCTGGCTGTAGAGTGAGTGATGGAGAGAGAGAGATGTCAGGGCTGGCTGTAGAGTGAGTGATGGAGAGAGAGAGGTCAGGGCTGGCTGTAGAGTGAGTGATGGAGAGAGAGAGGTCAGGGCTGGCAGTAGAGTGAGTGATGGAGAGAGAGAGAGGTCAGGGCTGGCAGTAGAGTGAGTTACGGAGAGAGAGAGGTCAGGGCTGGCTGTAGAGTGAGTGATGGAGAGAGAGAGATGTCAGGGCTGGCTGTAGAGTGAGTGATGGAGAGAGAGAGGTCAGGGCTGGCTGTAGAGTGAGTGATGGAGAGAGAGAGGTCAGGGCTGGCTGTAGAGTGAGTGATGGAGAGAGAGATGTCAGGGCTGGCTGTAGAGTGAGTGATGGAGATGCCAGTGGCCTGGCTAAGGGCTGGCTTTAACACATCAGATGAGTCATTAGACCCAGGAGAGATGGAAGAAGAGAGGGAGAAAAACACATTTGAAGGAAAGGGATATTTGCCGGAAGCACGCACACACACACACACACACACACACACACACACACACACACACACACACACACACACACACACACACACACACACACACACACACACACACACACACACACACACACACACACACACACACACACACACACACACACACACACACACACACACACACACACACACACACACACACCGCTTTCCCACCGTTTCCCTCTATTTCCTTCCAGAACAATGAGGGAGTGAGCCAGCTGTCCTCCATAATAATTTACTAACACCTCAGTCATTACTGCTACCATCAGCACTGCAGTAAATATATTCTAATTGCATATCACTGATAATTCAACAGTTATAATATGTGTGTGTGTGTGCATGTGTGTGTGTATGTGCGTGTGTGTGTGTGTGTGTGTGTGTGTGTGTGTGTGTGTGTGTGTGTGTGTGTGTGTGTGTGTGTGTGTGTGTGTGTGTGTGTGTGTGTGTGTGTGTGTGTGTGTGTGTGTGTGTGTGTGTGTGTGTGTGTGTGTGTGTGTGTGTGTGTGTGAGTGTGTGTGTTCGTCCATGGGTATCCATGTGTGTCTATGAGTCTGTGTGTGTCTATAATAATGTGTGTGAATTCTAATTACATACCACAGATAGCAGTTTTACAGCCCTCTGCATTCCATTGTGTGTGTGTGTGTGTGTGTGTGTGTGTGTGTGTGTGTGTGTGTGTGTGTGTGTGTGTGTGTGTGTGTGTGTGTGTGTGTGTGTGTGTGTGTGTGTGTGTGTGTGTGTGTGTGTGTGTGTGTGTGTGTGTGTGTGTGTGCAGGCATGTGTGTGAGAGAGCGAGAGTGAAAGAAAGAGAGAGAGAGACTTAAAAGGGGGAACAAGTTTAAATGAGAAGATCCAACACCATCTCTCTTTTCTCTTACCCCACATTTTTAAATTCATGAATATTGTATGCCCTCTGATTGGTTGGCAGATCATAGCATTGACGAATGAAAGGAGAACCATCTGGAGCTGATAAGATAGTTTGTCACAACTCACGACTCAACTGGACAAACCCACGGGTATGGACAGGGTATAGAGGACTGTGTGTGCACGCCTGTGTTTGTTAGTGTGTGTGCGTATGGGTGTGTTTGCAGATTGAAACAGGTGGATAGAAGAAGAAGAGGAGAGAGAATGAAAGAGAAAGAGAGAGAGAGAGCTATAAAGAGTGAGCATATCTCCATCCGTATTCCCTCATAGAGAGAGAAGAGATGGAGAGAGGGAAGAAGAGTAAGGAGGGAAGCTGAGAGATGGAGGAAGAAGAGATGGGGAGGAAGGAGGAAGAAGAGTGTGACCACTCCTATCCAGCCATCTTAACAGTTTTCTAAGTAAACCTAACATGGCTTCCACTGTCTCACACTGAAAGGTTAAACTAGCAGAGCTCTGTCTGAACAAGGTCAGTTCTTTGTTCCTTTCTCTCTCCCTCTATCCTTATTCAGCCCTCTAAAACAAGCCTGTGTGTCTCTGGGGACTACATGTGAATGAACAGAGTGGAGAAGCACTCAGCATCTGTCTTGCTTTCACATTCTCCCTTACACACCCACACACGCACACACCCCCACCCACCCACCCACCCACCCACCCACCCACCCACCCACACACACACACACACACACACACACACACACACACACACACACACACACACACACACACACACACACACACACGCACACGCACACGCACACGCACGCGCACGCGCACACGCACGCGCACACGCACGCGCACGCGCACACATACACTACACGCACACATTTTGACATTTTGTTGTGCAACAGCTTGAATTTAAAATTGATTAAAGGTGTCACACCCTGATCTGTTTCACCTGTCTTTGTGATTGTCTCCACCCCCCTCCAGGTGCCACCCATCTTCCCCATTATCCCCTGTGTATTTATACCTGTGTTCTATGTTTGTCTGTTGCCAGTATGTTTTGTTTTGTCAAGCCTACCAGCGGGTTTCCCTCTGCTCCTGTCTTTCGATTGTTCCTGTTTCCTAGTTTTCCCGGTGTTGACCACTCTGCCTGCCCTGACTCTATCTGCCATCCTGTACCGTTGCCCCACCTTTCTGGATTTCCGACCTTTGCCAACCCTGGCCCTGCCTGCCGTCCTGTACCCCTATTTGGATTACCGACCTCTTCCTGCTCTTAACCTGCCTTTTGCCTGCCCCTGTTCAATTAATAAACTGTTGTTACTTCGATGTTGTCTGCATCTGGGTCTTACCTGAAATGTGATAAAAAGTGGAGTTATGTTTTTAATTGTTTTTTAATTTACAAATGAATAAAAAATGAAAAGCTTGAATGACATGAGTCAATAAGTATTCAACCGTTTTGTTATGGCCTAAATAAGTTCAGGAGTAAACATTTGATTAACAAGTCACATAGTAAGTTGCATGGTCTAACTCTTCTTGTGCTATATTAGTGTTTAACATGATTTTTTTGTGTGAGGTCGTGAATTTCAAATACAGATTCAATGCCTCGCATTGGTGGATGGGTTAAAAAAAAACGGACATTTGAGCATTGTGAAGTTATTCATTACACTTTGGATGGTGTATTAATACACCCAGTCACTACAAAGATACAGGCATCCTTCCTAACTCAGTAGCCGGAGAAGAAGGAAACCGCTCAGGGATTTCACCATGAAGCAAATGGTGACTTTAAAACAGTTCCAGAGTTTAATGGCTGTGATAGGAGAAAACTGAGGATGGATCAACAAAAGCGTAGTTACTCCACAATACTAACTTAGTATTGACAGAGTGAAAAGAAAGAAGCCTGAATTGAATACAAATATTCCATAACATGCATCCTGTTTGCAACAAGGCACTAAAGTAATACTGCAAAAAATGTGCTAAAGCAATACACTTTTTGTCCTGAATTAAAAGTGCCATATTTAGGGGCAAATCACTTACTGGGTACCACTCTCCATATTTTCAAGGATAGTGGTGGCTGCATCATGTTATGTGTATGCTTGTAATCGTTAAGGACTGGGGAGTTTTTCAGGATAAAAAAATATATGGATATATGGAGCTAAGCACAGGCAAAATCCTAGAGGAAAACCTGCTTCTGTCTGCTTTCCAACAGACACTGGTAGATTAATTCACCTTTCAGCAGGACAATATCCAAAAACACAAGGTCAAATCTACACTGTAGTTGCTTACCAAGAAGACAGGGAATGTTCCTGAGTGGCCGAGTTACAGTTTTGACTTAAATCTACTAGGAATTCTATGGCAAGACCTGAAAATGGTTGTCTAGCAATGATCAACAACCAATTAGACAGAGCTTGAACACATCTGAAAAGAATAATGGTCAAATGTTGTAGAATCCAGGTGTGCAAAGCTCTTAGAGACTTATCCAGAAAGTCTCTGTGATCGCTGCCAAAGGTGATTCTAAAAATATATTGACTCAGGGGTTTGAATACTTATGTAAATTAGATACTGCATTTCTGTAATTCATTTTCAATACATATGCAAACATTTAAAAAAACATGTTTTCACCATGCCGTTATGGGGTATTGTGTGTAGATTGGTGAGACCCCCCCCCCCCTTTGACTTATTCCACAACAAAGTGTGTTATAAGTCAAGGGTTCTGGATACTTTCTGAATACACTGTGTTTTAGGAGTAGACCCCCGACTTTGTGAGTGCAGGAAGAGAGAGCGACAGAGAGAGAGGTGGGAGGGAGAGTTAACCTCACTATGGATCATCATCCACATGATGTGATTCCCTAGGGTCTACAACCTGTCTCCAATTGGCCAACTATTCCATATTTCTACCATATCTCATGTTAGTCTGTATTGGAATGAGTTAACGTCACCCTATAACATATTTATGGTGAGACAAGCAATACACTGTGAAAACCTCTATGTCATTTCTTGGCATAACTCACAACTGGAGACACGTAAAGGGACCTAGCTGTATCGCTAACACTAAATGAAGAAAATGACTAAATAGCATAACTATCCAAACGTAGTAGCCAACCACAGAAGCACACTGATCCAGAACCAGCAGTGTGTTTAAACTAGCCTAGTGCTGATGCTAATCCCATTCTGCTCAGTGCCACTGTGTCCTGAGGCTCTGCACTTAATCTGAAGCGCCTCAATAAACACTCATGGATCAATGGACAACCTGTCAAATATTAGCACACATCTCCAGTCTGTCTGTCTAGAGACATAGACCTAACAGTCTGCTATAGGGTAATGTGCTCACATACTCTATCTGTCCTCTGTTCCCTCTACTGTGTCTGTGTGTTTTCTCACTCACTCACTCACTCACTCACTCACTCACTCACTCACTCACTCACTCACTCACTCACTCACTCACTCACTCACTCACTCACTCACTCACGCACTCACTCACTCATTAGTGGGGATGCCTGTGTTGTGGTGATATTGAACATGCTGTAAAAGACTTACGCCCCACATATTAGAGCTGCTTAACTCAGAGGAGTGTGTGTGTGTGTGTGTGTGTGTGTGTGTGTGTGTGTGTGTGTGTGTGTGTGTGTGTGTGTGTGTGTGTGTGTGTGTGTGTGTGTGTGTGTGTGTGTGTGTGTGTCAGAAGTCTGGATAACTGCAGGGCTGTCTGGGGCAACCGTGCAGAGGCCAGAGAAGAGAAAAAGGAGGGAATAAACCAACATTTTCTCTCTCCATTTTCCTGTGGGATGACAGCAGGAAGAGAGAGGGGAGTGTTCAGCATGCAGAGATCGATTCCTGAGTGTTTCTCTCTCAGTGTGTACTAGTTGGACTTTTATTAGAGGAGGCCAACACACTCTCTCTCAAAGAGAAACATACAGTACATGCACTCACACACAAACGTTCGTCCGAGAATAGAAATATATACCACTATTTACTGCTCGGCAGAAGCTGAATAGTAGTGAATCAAATATATACATTGTATACAATTTCCCTTCCGCACAGTAAAGGGTGAAATAGGAATACTCTGAGACACAACGTCAAGCAAGAATCTCTCCATGGACGAAAACCTCTGTAGCGATAGCATCTTGATCTCTCTGACCTCCTGCTCTGTTATACAGACACGAAGACACAGTGAGGCTCCTCTAAAGCTTCAACACCGCATCTAATCTCACCAAGAAACAAACAGGGTCAAAGGTTATATCGGCCACCCACAGCACAAACACTCCAACTTGAAGCAATTCAAGAACAAGATAGCTAGCTCATTATCACAATGCCTGGAAGATGTCGAAAATATTCTCTCACACATACTCTCATTTACATTTTCCTTCCTCGCGGTAATTACACCAGCAGTTTGTGTACTTTAAGAATGTCCTCCTTAAAATGTTTAAACAAATACGTGTCATTGTTTCACTATACATTCATTTCCCCGTGTGTGTCTGTGTCCTTGGCAATAGAGACGCCTCTCCAGCATGGTTCCATCATCTTCACCATCATCATCATCATCATCCTGGTATTGCTGTGATGGCTATAGATAATCAATAGCTCTGCCGGTGGATCTATCACCTCAGCCCAGCAGCCCCATCATCAGGGCTCTGTCAGGAGCTGGAGAGGCGATAGAGTGGAGAGACTCTGTCACACACCAACACCATCTCTCTCCAATATATACAGTTGAAGTCAGAAGTTTACATACACTTAGGTTGGAGTCATTAAAACTTGTTTTTCAACCAATCCACAAATTTCTTGTTAACAAACTATAGTTTTGGCAAGTCGGTTAGGACATCTACTTTGTGCATGACACAAGTCATTTTTCCAACAATTGTTCACAGACAGATTATTTCACTTATAATTCACTGTATCACAATTCCAGTGGGTCAGAAGTTTACATACACGAAGAAGACCATGCCTTTAAACAGCTTGGAAAATTCCAGAAAAGGATGTCATGGCTTTGAAAGCTTTTGATAGGCTAACTGACATCATTTGAGTCAATTGGAGGTGTACCTGTGGATGTATTTCAAGGCCTACCTTCAAACTCAATGCCTCTTTGCTTGACATCATGGGAAAATCAAAAGAAATTAGCCAAGACCTCAGAAAAAAATAATTGTAGACCTCCACAAATCTGGTTCATCCTTGGGAGCAATTTCCAAATGACTGAAGGTACCACGTTCATCTGTACAAACAATAGTACGCAAGTATAAACACCATGGGACCACGCAGCTCCTAGAGATACTTTGGTGCGTACTTTGGTGCGAAAAGTGCAAATCAATCCCAGAACAACAAGTATCTATATCCACAGTAAAACAAGTTCAATATCGACATAACCTGAAAGGCCCTCAGCAAGGAAGAAGCCACTGCTCCAAAACTGGCATAAAAAAGCCAGACTACGGTTTGTAACTGCACATGGGGATGAAGATCGTACTTTTTGGAGAAATGTCCTCTGGTCTGATGAAACAAAATAGAACTGTTTGGCTATAATGACCATTGTCATGTTTGGAGGAAAAAGGGGGAGGCTTGCAAGCCGAAGAACACCGTCCCAACCGTGAAGCACGGGGTTGGCAGCATCATGTTGTGGTGGTGCTTTGCTGTAGGAGGGACTGGTGCACTTCACAAAATAGATGACACAATGAGGAAGGAAAATTATATGGATATATTGAAGCAACATCTCAAGACATCAGTCAGGAAGTTAAAACTTGGTCGGAAATGGGTCTTCCAAATGGACATAGACCCCAAGCATACTTCCAAAGTTGTGGCAAAATGGCTTAAGGACAACAAAGTCAAGGTATTGGAGTGGCCATCACAAAGTCCCAACTTCAATCCCATAGAAAATTTGTGGACTGAAAAAGCGTGTGCGAGCAAGGAGGCCTAAACACCTGACTCAGTTACACCAGCTCTGCCAGGAGGAATGTGCCAAAATTCACCCAACTTATTGTGGGAAGCTTGTGGAAGGCTATCTGAAATGTTTGATCCAAGTTAAACAATTTAAAGGCAATGCTATCAAATACTATTTGAGTGTATGTAAACTTCTGACCCACTGGGAAAGTGATGAAAGAAATAAAAGCTGAAATAAATTATTCTCTCTACTATTATTCTGACATTTCACATTCTTAAAATAAAGTGGTGATCCTAAGTGACCTAAGACAGGGACTTTTTACTAGGATTAAATGTCAGGAATTGTGAAAAACTGAGTTTAAATGTATTTGGCTACGGTGTATGTAAACTTCCGACTTCAACTGTATTTTGCTCAGAGAGAGCGTGACAACTGGAGAGGAAGGGACAACTGGAGAGGAAGGGGAAACTGGAGAGGAAGGGAACACTGGAGGGGAAGGGACAACTGGAGAGGAAGGAACAACTGGAGAGGAGGGGGAAACTGGAGAGGAAGGGAACACTGGAGGGGAAGGGACAACTGGGGAGGAAGGGACAACTGGAGAGGAGGGGACAACTGGAGAGGAAGGGAACACTGGAGGGGAAGGGACAACTGGGGAGGAAGGGACAACTGGAGAGGAGGGGGAAACTGGAGAGGAAGGGAACACTGGAGGGGAAGGGACAACTGGGGAGGAAGGGACAACTGGAGAGGAGGGGACAACTGGAGAGGAGGGGGAAACTGGAGAGGAGGGGGAAACTGGAGAGGAAGGGACAACTGGAGAGGAAGGGAACACTGGAGGGGAAGGGACAACTGGAGAGGAAGGAACAACTGGAGAGGAGGGGGAAACTGGAGAGGAAGGGAACACTGGAGAGGAAGGAACAACTGGAGAGGAGGGGGAAACTGGAGAGGAAGGGACAACTGGAGAGGAAGGGACAACTGGAGAGGAAGGAACAACTGGAGAGGAGGGGGAAACTGGAGAGGAAGGGACAACTGGAGAGGAGGGGGAAACTGGAGAGGAAGGGAACACTGGAGAGGAGGGGGAAACTGGAGAGGAAGGGAACACTGGAGAGGAAGGAACAACTGGAGAGGAGGGGGAAACTGGAGAGGAAGGGAACACTGGAGAGGAAGGAACAACTGGAGAGGAGGGGGAAACTGGAGAGGAAGGGACAACTGGAGAGGAAGGGACAACTGGAGAGGAAGGAACAACTGGAGAGGAGGGGGAAACTGGAGAGGAAGGGACAACTGGAGAGGAAGGGAACACTGGAGGGGAAGGGACAACTGGAGAGGAAGGAACAACTGGAGAGGAGGGGGAAACTGGAGAGGAAGGGAACACTGGAGGGGAAGGGACAACTGGGGAGGAAGGGACAACTGGAGAGGAGGGGACAACTGGAGAGGAGGGGGAAACTGGAGGGGAAGGGACAACTGGAGAGGAAGGAACAACTGGAGAGGAGGGGGAAACTGGAGAGGAAGGGAACACTGGAGGGGAAGGGACAACTGGGGAGGAAGGGACAACTGGAGAGGAGGGGACAACTGGAGAGGAGGGGGAAACTGGAAAGGAGGGGACAACTGGAGAGGAAGGGAACACTGGAGGGGAAGGGACAACTGGAGAGGAAGGGACAACTGGAGAGGAGGGGAACACTGGAGATGAAGGGACAACTGGAGAGGAGGGGGAAACTGGAGAGGAAGGGAACACTGGAGGGGAAGAGACAACTGGAGAGGAGGGGAAAACTGGAGAGGAAGGGACAACTGGAGAGGAGGGGACAACTGGAGAGGAGGGACAAGTGGAGAGGGGGGGACAACTGGAGACGAGGGACAAGTGGAAAGGGGGGGACAACTGGAGAGGAGGGACAAGTGGAGAGGAGGGACAACTGGAGAGGAGGGGACAACTGGAGAGGAAGGGAACACTGGAGGGGAAGGGACAACTGGAGAGGAAGGAACAACTGGAGAGGAGGGGGAAACTGGAGAGGAAGGGAACACTGGAGGGGAAGGGACAACTGGAGAGGAAGGAACAACTGGAGAGGAGGGGGAAACTGGAGAGGAAGGGAACACTGGAGGGGAAGGGACAACTGGGGAGGAAGGGACAACTGGAGAGGAGGGGACAACTGGAGAGGAGGGGGAAACTGGAGGGGAAGGGACAACTGGAGAGGAAGGAACAACTGGAGAGGAGGGGGAAACTGGAGAGGAAGGGAACACTGGAGGGGAAGGGACAACTGGGGAGGAAGGGACAACTGGAGAGGAGGGGACAACTGGAGAGGAGGGGGAAACTGGAAAGGAGGGGACAACTGGAGAGGAAGGGAACACTGGAGGGGAAGGGACAACTGGAGAGGAAGGGACAACTGGAGAGGAGGGGAACACTGGAGAGGAAGGGACAACTGGAGAGGAGGGGGAAACTGGAGAGGAAGGGAACACTGGAGGGGAAGAGACAACTGGAGAGGAGGGGAAAACTGGAGAGGAAGGGACAACTGGAGAGGAGGGGACAACTGGAGAGGAGGGACAAGTGGAGAGGGGGGACAACTGGAGACGAGGGACAAGTGGAAAGGGGGGACAACTGGAGAGGAGGGACAAGTGGAGAGGAGGGACAAGTGGAGAGGGGGACAACTGGAGATGAGGGATAAGTGGAGAGGGGGGACAACTGGAAAGGAGGGGACAACTGGAGAGGGGGACAAGTGGAGAGGAGGGGACAAGTGGATAGGGGGACAACTGGAGAGGAGGGACAAGTGGAGAGGGGGGACAACTGGAGAGGAGGGGACAACTGGAGAGGAGGGGACAACTGGAGAGGGGGACAAGTGGAGAGGAGGGGACAATTGGATAGGGGGACAAGTGAAGAGTGGGGGACTACTTCTGGGGTTTTGTTAGACACTAGATAACAATAAATGACTGTTAACCTGATGTCATGATGCTCTGGATATACGACCCCTAAACATAAACTAAAAAGGTTTGTTGTAGCTCTCTCTCTCTCTCTCCTCTCTGCAGTAGACAGTTCAGTCTCTCTCCCTCCCTCCCTCCCTCCCTGCCTCCCTCCCTCCCACCCTCCCTCACTTCCCTCTTCCACATCTCTCTTCCCTCCTTCACCCCCTCATCTTCAGACGCTGGCTCTGCCCTTGCCACTGTCTCTTCTCCTCTCCTCAGCCATGCGGTGGGAATCGATGACAAAATCACCAACACTATAACAACATTATATCAACGCTGTTGCTGCAAAGCCAGACCGATCGTTACCATGGAGATGAGACGTTGCCACATCAGTTAAGGGCAGAAAAGCCCTCTGATTGGACGAGAGAGTAGCATTGATTAATCTATTACAGAGAGAGAGCGAGATATCATTAGCGTTTATCAGAGAGGTTTAAATGCCTGTCAGGGAAACGTTGGAATGAAGGGAGGGGGCACTGCGTGTGTGTCTGTGTGTGTGTGTGTCTGTGTGTGTTTCAACAGCAAGAGGAGTTGACTCAGGCTGTTGAGACAGGATGTGGCTATCCCTTCCGTTAGCAGAGGTCACAGGTCAGTGTCAGAGTGAAAAGTTAGGGTTCCTGTGCAGAGGGGAAAGGGAAACCGGCAAATGTAAAGGAGTTTCTAAAGGTGAGCTAAGTCATGAAAGTGGAGGAAGAGAGGGACATTAGAAAGGGAAGGTGGATACCTAGTCAGTTGTACAACTGAATGCATCAACTGAAATGTGTCTTTCGCATTTAACCCACGTCCCTCCGAATCAGAAAGGTGCGGGGGGCTGTCTTAATCAACATCCACGTCTTCGGCGCCCGGGGAACAATGGGTTAACTGCCTTGCTCAGGGGCAGAATGACAGATTTTTACATTGTCAACTCGGGGATTCGATCCAGCAAACTTTCGGGTACTGATAATGCTCTTACCCGCCAGGCTAACTGCCTCCCATTACTAAACTAACCGAGGTAGACTGGAGAGAGAGGAGAGAAGACAGGAGAGAGAGATGGTGAGAGTGAGTAGAGAAGAGGAGTGGAGGCAGCCCAGTCTGGCTAACTGCCTCCCATTACTAAACTAACCAGGGTAGACTGGAGAGAGAGGAGAGAAGACAGGAGAGAGAGATGGTGAGAGTGAGTAGAGAAGAGGAGTGGAGGCAGCCCAGTCTGGCTAACTGCCTCCCATTACTAAACTAACCAGGGTAGACTGGAGAGAGAGGAGAGAAGACAGGAGAGAGAGGAGAGAAGACAGGAGAGAGAGATGGTGAGAGTGAGTAGAGAAGAGGAGTGGAGGCAGGCCAGTCTGGCTACCTCACTCTCAGAGAGTCAGAAACATTATGTTAGCTCAGTGCCCAGCCATTAGCAGATGAGAGGCCAAAGTCCAATCTGGTAAAAATCAGCAGCAACTCAAATGCAGGACATCCACTGAGCCAGAGCCAGCCACAATCCCACCGCTTGACCCAAATATCCTGCTTTAGTTTGGGCGTACTGTAGTATGTGTGAGTGTATTTATGGCGTGTGTGTGCATCTTGTGTGTTCATGTTCATGTTTGTTTGAGTGCTCATCCACTTGTGTACTATATATCTATGGGTGTGTGTCCTGCCAAAGTGTATGTGTGTGTTTCTGTCCTGTCTGAATGTGTTGTGTGTCCTGCCTTGGTGTCTGTTCTGTCTGTGTGTCTGTTCTGTCTGTGTGTCTGTTCTGTCTGTGTGTCTGTTCTGTCTGTGTGTCTGTTCTGTCTGTGTGTCTGTTCTGTCTGTGTGTGTGTCCTGCCTTGGTGTCTGTTCTGTCTGTGTGTCTGTTCTGTCTAGGTGTGTGTCTGTTCTGTCTAGGTGTGTGTCCTGCCTGGGTGTGTGTCTAGTCTAGGTGTGAGTTCTGCCTGGATGTGTGTCCTGTCTGGGTGTGTGTTCTGTCTAGGTGTGTGTCTAGTCTAGGTGTGAGTTCTGCCTGGATGTGTGTCCTGCCTGGGTGTGTGTCTAGTCTAGGTGTGAGTTCTGCCTGGATGTGTGTCCTGTCTGGGTGTGTGTCCTGCCTGGGTGTGTGTTCTGTCTAGGTGTGTGTCTAGTCTAGGTGTGTGTCTGTTTTGTCTAGGTGTGTGTCTGTTCTGTCTAGGTGTGTGTTCTGTCTAGGTGTGTGTCTAGTCTAGGTGTGAGTTCTGCCTGGATGTGTGTTCTGCCTGGGCGTGTCCTGCCTGGGTGTGTGTCCTGTCTGGGTGTGTGTCCTGTCTGGGTGTGTGTCCTGCCTGGGTGTGTGTCCTGCCTGGGTGTGTGTCCTGTCTGGGTGTGTGTCCTGCCTGGGTGTGTGTCCTGTCTGGGTTTGTGTCCTGCCTGGGTGTGTGTCCTGTCTGGGTGTGTGTCCTGCCTGGGTGTGTGTCCTGCCTGGGTGTGTGTCCTGCCTGGGTGTGTGTTCTGTCTAGGTGTGTGTCTAGTCTAGGTGTGTGTCCTGTCTAGGTGTGTGTCCTGCCTGGGTGTGTGTCCTGTCTGGGTGTGTGTCCTGCCTGGGTGTGTGTCCTGCCTGGGTGTGTGTCTAGTCTAGGTGTGAGTTCTGCCTGGATGTGTGTCTAGTCTAGGTGTGAGTTCTGCCTGGGTGTGTGTCCTGTCTGGGTGTGTGTCCTGTCTGGGTGTGTCCTGTCTGATGTGTGTGTCCTGTCTGGGTGTGTGTCCTGTCTGGGTGTGTGTCCTGTCTGGGTGTGTGTCCTGTCTGGGTGTGTGTTCTGTCTGGGTGTGTGTGTCCTGTCTGGGTGTGTGTCCTATCTGGGTGTGTCCCGTCTGATGTGTGTGTCCTATCTGGGTGTGTGTCCTATCTGGGTGTGTCCCGTCTGATGTGTGTGTCCTGTCTGGGTGTGTGTCCTGTCTGGGTGTGTGTCCTGTCTGGGTGTGTGTCCTGTCTGGGTGTGTGTCCTGTCTAGATGTGTCCTGTCTGGGTGTGTGTCCTGTCTGGGTGTGTGTCCTGTCTGATGTGTGTGTCCTGTCTGATGTGTGTGTCCTGCCTGGGTGTGTGTCCTGCCTGGGTGTGTGTTCTGTCTAGGTGTGTGTCTAGTCTAGGTGTGAGTTCTGCCTGGATGTGTGTTCTGCCTGGGCGTGTCCTGCCTGGGTGTGTGTCCTGCCTGGGTGTGTGTCCTGCCTGGGCGTGTCTAGTCTAGGTGTGAGTTCTGCCTGGATGTGTGTCCTGCCTGGGTGTGTGTCTAGTCTAGGTGTGAGTTCTGCCTGGATGTGTGTTCTGCCTGGGTGTGTGTCTAGTCTAGGTGTGAGTTCTGCCTGGATGTGTGTCCTGCCTGGGTGTGTGTCCTGCCTGGGTGTGTGTCCTGCCTGGGTGTGTGTCCTGCCTGGGTGTGTGTCTAGTCTAGGTGTGAGTTCTGCCTGGATGTGTGTCCTGCCTGGGCGTGTCCTGTCTGGGTGTGTGTCCTGTCTGGGTGTGTGTCCTGTCTGGGTGTGTGTCCTGTCTGGGTGTGTGTGTCCTGTCTGGGTGTGTGTCCTATCTGGGTGTGTCCCATCTGATGTGTGTGTCCTATCTGGGTGTGTGTCCTATCTGGGTGTGTCCCGTCTGATGTGTGTGTCCTGTCTGGGTGTGTGTCCTGTCTGGGTGTGTGTCCTGTCTGGGTGTGTGTCCTGTCTGGGTGTGTCCTGTCTGGGTGTGTGTCCTGTCTGGGTGTGTGTCCTGTCTGATGTGTGTGTCCTGTCTGATGTGTGTGTCCTGTCTGGTGTGTGTGTCCTGTCTGGTCTGTGTGTCCTGTCTGATGTGTGTGTCCTGTCTTGGTGTGTGTGTCCTATCTGGGTGTGTGTCCTATCTGGGTGTGTGTCCTATCTGGGTGTGTCCCGTCTGATGTGTGTGTCCTGTCTCCACAGACAGAGAGGGTTTAGAATCAACTAGGTTCTAAAGTGGCCATGTTGTTAGGCTAAAGGAAAGCAAAAACGTGAATAGAGAAACAGGAACTAAAATAGGGCTTTCTTCTCTCTCTGTAGTGCAGAGGTGAAGGGGAAGGGAGGGGTGTGTGTCTAGTCTAGGTGTGAGTTCTGCCTGGATGTGTGTTCTGCCTGGGCGTGTCCTGCCTGGGTGTGTGTCCTGCCTGGGTGTGTGTCCTGCCTGGGTGTGTGTCCTGTCTGAGTAAGTGTCATGTCTGGCTATGTGTCATGTCTGGGTGTGTGTCCTGTCTGGGTGTGTCCCGTCTGATGTGTGTGTCCTGTCTGGGTGTGTGTCCTGTCTAGGTGTGTCCCGTCTGATGTGTGTGTCATGTCTGGGTGTGTGTCCTGTCTGGGTGTGTCCCGTCTGGGTGTGTCCTGTCTGATGTGTGTGTCCTATCTGGGTGTGTGTCCTATCTGGGTGTGTCCCGTCTGATGTGTGTGTCCTATCTGGGTGTGTGTCCTATCTGGGTGTGTCCTGTCTGGGTGTGTGTCCTGTCTGGGTGTGTGTCCTGTCTAGGTGTGTGTCCTGTCTAGGTGTGTCCCGTCTGATGTGTGTGTCCTGTCTAGGTGTGTGTCCTGTCTAGGTGTGTCCCGTCTGATGTGTGTGTCCTGTCTAGGTGTGTCCCGTCTGATGTGTGTGTCCTATCTGGGTGTGTCCCGTCTGATGTGTCCTGTCTCCACAGACAGAGAGGGTTTAGAATCAACTAGGTTCTAGGGAAGGGGAAGGGAGGGGTGTGTGTCCAGTCTGGGTGTGTGTCCTGGGTGTGTGTCCTGTCTGGGTAGGTGTCCTGTCTGAGTATGTGTCATGTCTGGTTATGTGTCATGTCTGGGTGTGTGTTTTACTTGTGTGTATGTCCTGTCTTTCTCTGTGTGTGTGTGTTCACTTTTAGGATTAGCAGTTTCATGTTGACTCTGAGCAACATCATCCCAGACCGCTATTCCCCAGAGTCTCATCCACTTACCCCCAACCACCCCTGCCCAAACACCAGCCCCATGTCCCAACCGGATCCACTTACCCCCAACCCAAACACCAGCCCCATGTCCCAACCTGATCCACGTACCCCCAGCCCAAACACCAGCCCCATGTCCCAACCTCATCCTCTTACCCCCAGGCCAAACACCAGCCCCATGTCCCAACCTCGTCCACTTACCCTCATTCCAAACACCAGCCCCATGTCTCAACCTCATCCACTTACCCCCAGCCCAAACACCAGCCCCATGTCCCAACCTGATCCACGTACCCCCAGCCCAAACACCAGCCCCATGTCCCAACCTCGTCCACTTACCCCCATTCCAAACACCAGCCCCATGTCTCAACCTCATCCACTTACCCCCAGCCCAAACACCAGCCCCATGTCCCAACCTGATCCACGTACCCCCAGCCCAAACACCAGCCCCATGTCTCAACCTCATCCACTTACCCCCAGCCCAAACACCAGCCCCATGTCCCAACCTGATCCACGTACCCCCAGCCCAAACACCAGCCCCATGTCCCAACCTCGTCCACTTACCCCCATTCCAAACACCAGCCCCATGTCTCAACCTCATCCACTTACCCCCAGCCCAAACACCAGCCCCATGTCCCAACCTGATCCGCGTATCCCCAGCCCAAACACCAGCCCCATGTCCCAACCTCATCCTCTTACCCCCAGGCCAAACACCAGCCCCATGTCTCAACCTCATCCACTTACCCCCAGCCCAAACACCAGCCCCATGTCCCAACCTGATCCACGTACCCCCAGCCCAAACACCAGCCCCATGTCCCAACCTCATCCTCTTACCCCCAGGCCAAACACCAGCCCCATGTCCCAACCTGATCCACTTAACCCCAGGCCAAACACCAGCCCCATGTCCCAACCTGATCCACTTACCCCCAGGCCAAACACCAGCCCCATGTCCCAACCTGATCCACTTACCCCCATTCCAAACACCAGCCCCATGTCCCAACCTGATCCACTTACCCCCATTCCAAACACCGGCCCCATTTTCCAACCTCAAACCATGGAACAGTGATGTCACTCAGCTAGATTACACCATCATAATTCCAGATTTACTGCTGGGCAAAAGAACTGGGCCAATGTCAATGATGACCCACTTACACACATGGCCCAGACCGTACTTAATGTGTTTCTACTTAACAATACCGCCGCCAACTGTTGACAGAAAAGCATTATAAACTGAGCATTTACCTTTCCCAACAATATGACCGTTGAGAGAAAATGATAGTAAAAGGAATAAACAATCTCCATCTGATAACACACAGAGATGTACGTACACACGCACATCCGCCCACTCTCGCTTTGGAACATCAAGTTCAAAACATTAAAACAATAAGTCAAGAGTTTGAAAAATATCAAAACTGAGCAGTTAGATTTACTGACAGAAATCTACAAATAGCGTGAAGAAGGGAGAACAAGGGAGGAAGGAGAGAGAGAGATGAGAGAGAGACAGAGAGAACGACAACACACAGAGATAGTGTAGCTATGCGTTTGTGAGACTAATTCTCTGCCAGCAAATGCATTATACACAACAGACAGTGTAAAAGAGAGGCATGCTTTGCTGTTGATACACTAGTGTACTATGAAGGGTTAAACGGTTTACATTCCTCTCCTTAGAGGTAGAGTGCTGGGTGTTGTTGACCTGTCATTCCATCAAATCACTGATTCTCTCTCATTGGTATTTTTCTTTCTCATTCTCTGATTCTCCTTATTTGTTATCCCTCTCTTTCTCCAAGTTTTCCTCTCGTCCTCCCTTTCTCATTATAGTATGGGGCATGGTAACAAATTGATTTGACAGAGGCCTTGTACTGTGGGTCTTTCAGTAATGCCCTATGGCTGAGAACACATGCTGCACACATCACTGTTCCTCATCACTGTTCCTCATCACTGTTCCTCATCACTGTCGGCTCAGGGAGAATTACTGACAGCTACCGAGATGAGGTTGAGTCAGAGGGAGGGCTCTGAGCACTGATATCTACAGGTACAAAAGTTCACCGTCACTCAACAGCCTTTGATCTACTGAAACACCTGGTGGCTCCCCCCCCGGTGCAACAGAGTTCAAAGTTCAAGTTCAAAAGCTTTATCGTCCATTTGGGGTAAAACAGGGAAATGGTATTCATCTTTAGTTTTACACGCTTGGTCACAAACACCTTGGGAATATGACATTGGAATATGAAAGAGACCAGAGTTAAAGTTAGGCCACATTCACAACCCAGAGAGAGGGTTTGGAATCAACTAGGTTCTGAAGTGGCCATGTTGTTAGGCTAAAGGAGAACAAAGACGTGAAGAGAAACAGGAAGTAAATAGTTCAACAAGGGCTTTCTTCTCTCTCTGTAGTGCAGAGGGAAGGGGGAGGGGCCAGGGGAAGGGAGGGGGATAAGCCCTGTGTCCACAGGGGGTTGGATGATGGCATCCCTGACACCTTGAGAGTGGGAGTCTGTTTGGATTACATCACATGCATCTTTCAGAGCCATTACTGCACAAGGGGGCTGCGCCTCACATCACAGCACATCATAGGACAGGCACTGGATTAAAGAAAGAAAAGGAGAGATAGAGGGAAAGAAATGGAGAGACAGAGAGAGGAGAAGGAAAGAAACTGAGGAAAGAGGAGGAGGAGGTAGAAGAGGAGGAGAGAGAAGTAGAGCGCAGAGGTGCAGATCCATTTATTATGGAAAGAGCATTAGGCGGATGTGTGAAATATTCAGAGAGGGACCATCTCGCTGTGACGCAACGTTGCAGCATTGGGAGAACACACACAGGCAGATGTC
>NC_060191.1:44776192-44861192 GCF_021184085.1 Oncorhynchus gorbuscha | reverse complement strand
CCTGCGGTGGCTACTCTCAGTATTCTGCTTGCCAGTACGTGTATGAGAGGGGGAGAGAAGGTGTGTGTGTGTGTGTGTGTGTGTGTGTGTGTGTGTGTGTGTGTGTGTGTGTGTGTGTGTGTGTGTGTGTGTGTGTGTGTGTGTGTGTGTGTGTGTGTGTGTGCGTGTGTGCGTGCGTGTGTGTGGCCGTGTGATAAAGGAACAGGCTCTCTTTGTAAATAACTTACCTGCCTAATGCATCCACTAGAACTGTGTACTATGCACAGACACATTCCATACACATTCACACACACATGAACTGAAACACACGCTAAACCTCCCCCCACCATCCCACACACTAATCCTAAACTCATTCAATTCATTAGCCTGAGTTAAAGGTGGACTTGGTGAAAGTAAACAACATAGTGGGACAATTTCAGCAACAACTGAGAGTGTTGAAGAGAGAGGCTCAACTTCTCTGCTGTTTTGGTCCCTTGGCTACCATGCTGTAACAGTGTGAAGCGAACCCATGCACATGCACACACCTGCCCGCCCGTCCAGCATCACTACTCTGGACGGCTCTGACTTAGAATATGTGGACAACTACAAATACCTAGGTGTCTGGTTAGACTGTAAACCCTCCTTCCAGACTCACATTAAGCATCTCCAATCTAAAATTAAATCTAGAATCGGCTTCCTATTTCGCAACAAAGCATCCTTCACTCATGCTGCCAAACATACCCTCGTAAAACTGACTATCCTACCGATCCTTGACTTTGGCGATGTCATTTACAAAATAGCCCCCAACACTCTACTCAACAAATTGGATGCGGTCTATCACAGTGCCATCCGTTTTGTCACCAAAGCCCAATATACTACCCACCACTGCGACCTGTATGCTCTCGTTGGCTGGCCCTCGCTTCATATTCGTCGCCAAACCCACTGGCTCCAGGTCATCTATAAGTCTTTGCTCGGTAAAGCCCTGTCTTATCTCAGCTCACTGGTCACCATAGCAGCACCCACCCGTAGCACGCTCTCCAGCAGGTATATCTCACTGGTCACCCCCAAAGCCAATTCCTCCTTTGGCTGCCTTTCCTTCCAGTTCTCTGCTGCCAATGACTTGAACGAACTGCAAAAATCACTGAAGCTGGAGACTCATATCTCCCTCACTAACTTTAAGCACCAGCTGTCAGAGCAGCTCACAGATGACTGCCCCTGTACACAGCCCATCTGTAAATAGCCCATCCAACTACCTCATCCCCCATACTGTTATTTATTTCATTTATTTTGCTACTTTGCACCCCAGTATCTCTACTTGCACACTCATCTACTGCAGATCTATCACTCCAGTGTTTAATTGCTATATTGTAATTATTTCACAACTATGGCCTATTTGTTGCCTTACCTCCCTTATCCTACCTCATTTGCACACACGGTATATGTACTTTTTCTATTGTATTATTGACTGTGTGTTTGTTGATTCCATGTGCAATTCTGTGTTGTTGTTTGTGTCGCACTGCTTTGCTTTATCTTGGCCAGGTCGCAAATGTAAATGAGAACTTGTTCTCAACTGGCCAACCTGGTTAAATAAAGGTGAAATAAAAAAATACAAAAATGCGCAGATACTGTGTGTGATGTGTGAGAGCGAAGTGTTGCATCTCGCCCATCTCAATATCTCCGGTGCTGCTCTTGGCATCGTCATTCCGCTGGGTCTACCTTTAAACTACACTCTGAAGGCAGGACAGAAATACTATTTTTAGTGGTTTATCAATCTCTCCGGCCTGGGATTGATTAGGTGTCCTGACACAAAGCTCCAGTAAAGTCTGTAGCACCTTGAGCAGTACTGTGTTACACTGGCTGACATGTGAAACCACCTGTCCTGCCCTGGCCCTCTAATCACTGGACTGCACCATATATATTACACTAACGAGCTGCTACTGAACACAGCCTGGGCCTGGACCTGAGAGAGACAGGGAGAGAGAGGGAGAGGTTGGAGAGGGAGAGGGAATGAATGCAAAATAATGAATGAGAAAGAGAGAGAGAGAGAGAGAGAGAGAGAGAGAGAGAGAGAGAGAGAGAGAGAGAGAGAGAGAGAGAGAGAGAGAGAGAGAGAGAATGCATGTGGGAAAGTGATCGTGTAAGAGGGGAGAGGAGGGCTAAGTGATAGATGATCCAATGTGACTGTAGATGATCCAATGTGACTGTAGAGGATCCAATGTGACTGTAGAGGATCCAATGTGACTGTAGAGGATCCAATGTGACTGTAGAGGATCCAATGTGACTGTAGAGGATCCAATGTGACTGTAGAGGATCCAATGTGACGGTGGATGATCCAATGTGACTGTAGAGGATCCAATGTGACTGTAGAGGATCCAATGTGACTGTAGAGGATCCAATGTGACGGTGGATGATCCAATGTGACGGTGGATGATCCAATGTGACTGTAGAGGATCCAATGTGACTGTAGAGGATCCAATGTGACTGTAGAGGATCCAATGTGACTGTAGAGGATCCAATGTGACGGTGGATGATCCAATGTGACTGTAGAGGATCCAATGTGACTGTAGAGGATCCAATGTGACTGTAGAGGATCCAATGTGACTGTAGAGGATCCAATGTGACGGTGGATGATCCAATGTGACTGTAGAGGATCCAATGTGACTGTAGAGGATCCAATGTGACTGTAGAGGATCCAATGTGACTGTAGAGGATCCAATGTGACTGTAGAGGATCCAATGTGACTGTAGAGGATCCAATGTGACGGTGGATGATCCAATGTGACTGTAGAGGATCCAATGTGACGGTGGATGATCCAATGTGACTGTAGAGGATCCAATGTGACTGTAGAGGATCCAATGTGACTGTAGAGGATCCAATGTGACGGTGGATGATCCAATGTGACTGTAGAGGATCCAATGTGATGGTGGATGATCCAATGTGACTGTAGAGGATCCAATGTGACTGTAGAGGATCCAATGTGACTGTAGAGGATCCAATGTGACTGTAGAGGATCCAATGTGACTGTAGAGGATCCAATGTGACTGTAGAGGATCCAATGTGACTGTAGAGGATCCAATGTGACTGTAGAGGATCCAATGTGACTGTAGAGGATCCAATGTGACTGTAGAGGATCCAATGTGACTGTAGAGGATCCAATGTGACGGTGGATGATCCAATGTGACTGTAGAGGATCCAATGTGACGGTAGAGGATCCAATGTGACTGTAGAGGATCCAATGTGACTGTAGAGGATCCAATGTTACTGTAGAGGATCCAATGTGACTGTAGATGATCCAATGTGACTGTAGAGGATCCAATGTGACGGTAGAGGATCCAATGTGACTGTAGAGGATCCAATGTGACTGTAGAGGATCCAATGTGACTGTAGAGGATCCAATGTGATGGTGGATGATCCAATGTGACTGTAGAGGATCCAATGTGACTGTAGAGGATCCAATGTGACGGTAGAGGATCCAATGTGACTGTAGAGGATCCAATGTGACGGTGGATGATCCAATGTGACTGTAGAGGATCCAATGTGACGGTAGAGGATCCAATGTGACTGTAGAGGATCCAATGTGACTGTAGAGGATCCAATGTGACTGTAGATGATCCAATGTGACGGTGGATGATCCAATGTGACTGTAGAGGATCCAATGTGACTGTAGAGGATCCAATGTGACTGTAGAGGATCCAATGTGACTGTAGAGGATCCAATGTGACTGTAGAGGATCCAATGTGACTGTAGATGATCCAATGTGACGGTGGATGATCCAATGTGACTGTAGATGATCCAATGTTACTGTAGAGGATCCAATGTGACTGTAGAGGATCCAATGTGACTGTAGAGGATCCAATGTGACTGTAGAGGATCCAATGTGACTGTAGAGGATCCAATGTGACTGTAGATGATACAGATGAGGAGTGAACTAAAATAGAAAAGGAGCAACACTTAAAGGAAGCACCCATCTCATCTCTTCTCATGTGACATATGACATGCATGCTATAACTGCTACCCTGGGAGTCAGATCTCACAACAGAGAATATGATTTATGTACTGTACTTCAAATTCTGCAGAACTCAACAGATGCCTACCTACCCCATTCTGCCCATATATTTGACTGATTATTGGTATAGAACACACACTCACACGCGGAGGTCAAAGTGCGCTCCTCACGCGTCCCAGCCACATGGATGAGGGGATAAATTAAATTTGATAGAGAGAAAGAAGGAGAAAAATGCCCCTGTTCCACTCCATTGATCCTTTTCTTCTTAGGGTAATGAGCCTGTATCTGGTTGTATCTGACCTTATCCATCCTACTGCCTTAATTAATAGGAAAAACACTCCCACAACCTCACAATAACGTTACAGCAACATTATATCAACATAACAAAAGCACGTTCTCCCTCTCTATTACGGACTACAAAGGGAAGCACAGCCGCGCGAGCTTCCCAATGACACAAGCCTAACAGACGTGCTAAATGACTTCAATGTGCGCTTCGAGGCAAGCAACAATGAAGCATGCATGAGAGCACCAGCTGTTCTGGATGACTGTGTGATCACACTCTCCGTAGCTGATGTGAGTAAGACCTCTAAACAGGTCAACATTCACAAGGCCGCAGGGCCAGGTGGATTACCAGGACGTGTACTCCGAGCATGCGCTGACCAACTGGCAAGTGTCTTCAATGACATTTTCAACCTGTTCTGACTGAGTCATTAATACCAACATGTTTCAAGTAGACCACCATAGTCCCTATGCCCAAGAACACCAAGGTGACAAGATACAAGAGACCCGTAGCACTCACATTTGTAGCCATGAAGTTCTTTGAAAGGCTGGTCATGGCTCACATCAACAGCATTATCCCAGAAACCCTAGACCCACTTCAATTTGCATACCGCCCCAACAGATCCACAGATGACGCAATCTCTATTGCACTCCACACTGCCCTTTCCCACCTGGACAAAAGAAACACCTAAGTGAGAATGCTATTCAAAGCTCATCCATAAGCTAAGGACCCTGGGACTAAACACCTCCCTCTGCAACTGAATCCTGGACTTCCTGACGGGCTGCCCCCAGGTGGTAAGGGTAGGTAACAACACATCCTCCACGCTGATCCTCAACACGGGGGCCCCTCAGGGGTTCGTGCTCAGGACCCTTTCTGTACTTCCGTTCACTCATGACTCCAACACCATCATTAAGTTTGTAGACGACACAACAGTGATAGGCCTGATCACCGACAATGATGAGACAGCCTATAGGGAGGAGGTCAGACACCTGGCAGTGTGGTGTCAGGACAACAACCTCTCCCTCAAGATTATCAAGACAAAGTAGATGATCGTGGACTACAGGAAAAGGAGGGCCGAGCATGACCCCATTCTCATCGACAGGGCTGTAGTGCCACAGGTTGAGAGCTTCAAGTTCCTTGGTGTCCACATCACCAACAAACCAGAATGGTCCAAACACACCAAGACAGTTGTAAAGAGGGCACGACAACACCTTTTACCCCTCAGGAGATTGAAAAGATTTGGCATGGGTCCTCAGATCCTCAAAAGGTTTTACAGCTACAACATCGAGAGCATCCTGACTGGTTGCATCACCGCTTGGTATGACAACTGTTCGGCCTCCGACCGCCAGGCACTACAGAGGGTAGTGTGAATGGCCCAGTACATCACTGGGCCCAAGCTTCCTGCAATCCTGGGTCTCTATACTAGGTGGTGTCAGAGGTAGGCCCTAAAAACTGCCAAAGACTCCATCCACCCCAGTCATAGACTGTTGTCTCTGCTAATGCACGGCATGCAGTACCGGAGCGCCAAGTCTAGGTCCAAAAGGCTTTTTAACAGCTTCTACCCCCAAGCCATAAGACTCCTGAATAGCTAATCAAATGGCTACACAGACTATTTGCATTGACCCACCCACACATTTTTAAGCTGCTGCTACTCTCTGTTCATTATCTATGCATAGTCACTTTACCTCTACCTACATGTACACTACCGTTCAAAAGCTTGGGGTCACTTAGAAATGCCCTTGTTTTTGAAAAAAAAAAAAACATCAAATTGAGACTGATAATGGGCCTCTGTACGCCTATGTACATATTCCATAAAACATTCCAGCTACAATATTCATTTACAATATTAACAATGTCTACACTGTATTTCTGATCATTTTTATGTTATTTTAATGGGAAAAAAAGTGTTTTTCTTTCAAAAACAAGGACATTTGTAAGTGACCCCAAACTTTTGAACGGTAGTGTATTACCTCAATTACTTCAACTAACCTTTGACCCCGCACATTGACTCTGTACCGGTACCCCCTGTATATATATAACCATTTTGAAAAGAAGATCGACGACATCCGATCCTCGTTTGCTAAGTCAAACAACACCGCTGGTTCTGCTCACACTGCCCTACCCTGTGCTCTGACCTCTTTCTCCCCTCTCTCTCCAGATGAAATCTCGTGTCTTGTGATCGACCCTATCCCCTCCTCTCTTCTCCAGACCATTTCCGGAGACCTTCTCCCTTACCTCACCTCGCTCATCAACTTTTTGGCTACGTCCCTTCCGTCTTCAAGAGAGCGAGAGTTGCACCCCTTCTGAAAAAACCTACACTCGATCCCTCCGATGTCAACAACTACAGACCAGTATCCCTTCTTTCTTTTCTCTCCAAAACTCTTGAACGTGCCGTCCTTGGTCAGCTCTCCCGCTATCTCTCTCAGAATGACCTTCTTGATCCAAATCAGTCAGGTTTCAAGACTAGTCATTCAACTGAGACTGCTCTTCTCTGTATCACGGAGGCGCTCCGCACCGCTAAAGCTAACTCTCTCTCCTCTGCTCTCATCCTTCTAGACCTATCGGCTGCCTTCGATACTGTGAACCATCAGATCCTCCTCTCCACCCTCTCCGAGTTGGGCATCTCCGGCGCGGCCCACGCTTGGATTGCGTCCTACCTGACAGGTCGCTCCTACCAGGTGGCGTGGCGAGAATCTGTCTCCTCACCACGCGCTCTCACCACTGGTGTCCCCCAGGGCTCTGTTCTAGGCCCTCTCCTATTCTCGCTATACACCAAGTCACTTGGCTCTGTCATAACCTCACATGGTCTCTCCTATCATTGCTATGCAGACGACACACAATTAATCTTCTCCTTTCCCCCTTCTGATGACCAGGTGGCGAATCGCATCTCTGCATGTCTGGCAGACATATCAGTGTGGATGACGGATCACCACCTCAAGCTGAACTTCGGCAAGACGGAGCTGCTCTTCCTCCCGGGGAAGGACTGCCCATTCCATGATCTCGCCATCACGGTTGACAACTCCATTGTGTCCTCCTCCCAGAGCGCTAAGAACCTTGGCGTGATCCTGGACAACAAACTGTCGTTCTCAACTAACATCAAGGCGGTGGCCCGTTCCTGTAGGTTCATGCTCTACAACATCCGCAGAGTACGACCCTGCCTCACACAGGAAGCGGCGCAGGTCCTAATCCAGGCACTTGTCATCTCCCGTCTGGATTACTGCAACTCGCTGTTGGCTGGGCTCCCTGCCTGTGCCATTAAACCCCTACAACTCATCCAGAACGCCGCAGCCCGTCTAGTGTTCAACCTTCCCAAGTTCTCTCACGTCACCCCGCTCCTCCGCTCTCTCCACTGGCTTCCAGTTGAAGCTCGCATCCGCTACAAGACCATGGTGCTTGCCTACGGAGCTGTGAGGGGAACGGCACCTCAGTACCTCCAGGCTCTGATCAGGCCCTACACCCAAATAAGGGCACTGCGTTCATCCACCTCTGGCCTGCTCGCCTCCCTACCACTGAGGAAGTACAGTTCCCGCTCAGCTCAGTCAAAACTGTTCGCTGCTCTGGCTCCCCAATGGTGGAACAAACTCCCTCACGACGCCAGGACAGCGGAGTCAATCACCACCTTCCGGAGACACCTGAAACCCCACCTCTTTAAGGAATACCTAGGATAGGATAAAGTAATCCTTCTCACCCCCCTTAAAATATTTAGATGCACTATTGTAAAGTGGTTGTTCCACTGGATGTCATAAGGTGAATGCACCAATTTGTAAGTCGCTCTGGATAAGAGCGTCTGCTAAATGACTTAAATGTAATGTAAATATATATCCTTGTTACTGTTATTGTATTGTTGGTCTTTAATTTTTAGTTATTTTTCTATTTTCTTCTTTATTTATTTATTTTGTATTCTTTTTTTTTTACTTCAGTTTATTTAGTAATATTTTCTTAACACTTATTTTTATTAAAACTGTATTGTTGGTTAAGAGCTCGTAAGTAAGCATTTCCCTGTTGTATTCAGTGCAGGTGTCGAATAAAAAGTGATTTGATTTGATGTTCTCACAACCTGGGACATTAAGGCAATGCTATGTCAACATAACACCATATAATCCATAGGAAACATCCTCACGATCTGAAACTATCAGCAGGTGCTTAGTCTGTGAAGTGAAGGTATCCCATAATCTCCCTTTCTGATGGCTGACCTTTGAGCCTGGGAGAGCAGTGATACATAAAATGCAACCTGATTGTTTTGCCTCGTCAGGCCCAATCAGCACTGAGGAAATGAATGCAGGATGGAAAGAGGAAGAAAGAGGAAGTCAGGGAGATGGAGAGGAAATGAAATGGTCGAAGGGTGACCTCTGACCTATGGGAATGACAGGCAGTCGCTGTTCTGTTTCCCCATGGTGACCCCAGATAAAATAATATTTTATTGGCCGACTCAGTGGACAGCCGCTTAATGATGGTTTCTCTTTTGGGGAAGTGAAGAAAATGCCAAACCAATTAAAGACACAAAATACAGAAAAAGAAAGAAAGAGAGAGTGAGGGAGAGAAGAGAGTGAGAGGGGGACAAGAAGAAAGAGAGAGGGAGGGAGAGAAGAGAGTGAGAGGGGGACGAGAAGAAAGAGAGAGGGAGGGAGAGAAGAGAGCGAGAGGGGGACGAGAAGAAAGAGAGAGGGAGAGAAGAGAGTGAGAGGGGACGAGAAGAAACAGAGAGGGAGGGAGAGAAGAGAGTGAGAGGGGACGAGAAGAAAGAGAGAGGGAGGGAGAGAAGAGAGTGAGAGGGGGACGAGAGGGAGGGAGAGAAGAGAGTGAGAGGGGGACGAGAAGAAAGAGAGAGGGAGAGAAGAGAGTGAGAGGGGGACGAGAAGAAAGAGAGAGGGAGGGAGAGAAGAGAGTGAGAGGGGGACGAGAAGAAAGAGAGAGGGAGGGAGAGAAGAGAGTGAGAGGGGGACGAGAAGAAAGAGAGAGGGAGGGATTGAGAGAAGAGAGTGAGAGGAGGACGAGAAGAAAGAGAGAGGGAGGGAGAGAAGAGAGTGAGAGGGGGACGAGAAGAAAGCGAGAGGGAGGGAGAGAAGAGAGTGAGAGGGGGACGAGAAGAAAGAGAGAGAGGGAGGGAGAGAAGAGAGTGAGAGGGGGATGAGAAAAAAAGAGAGAGGGAGGGAGAGAAAGAGAGTGAGAGGGGACGAGAAGAAAGAGAGAGAGGGAGGGAGAGAAGAGAGTGAGAGGGGGACGAGAAGAAAGAGAGAGGGAGGGAGAGAAGAGAGTGAGAGGGGATGAGAAGAAAGAGAGAGGAGAGAAGAGAGTGAGAGGGGGACGAGAAGAAAGAGAAGGGGAGGGAGAGAAGAGAGTGAGAGGGGGACGAGAAGAAAGAGAGAGGGAGGGAGAGAAGAGAGTGAGAGGGGGATGAGAAGAAAGAGAGAGGGAGGGAGAGAAGAGAGTGAGTGGGGGACGAGAAGAAAGAGAGAGGGAGGGATTGAGAGAAGAGAGTGAGAGGGGGACGAGAAGAAAGAGAAGGGGAGGGAGAGAAGAGAGTGAGAGGGGGACGAGAAGAAAGAGAGAGGGAGGGAGAGAAGAGAGTGAGAGGGGGATGAGAAGAAAGAGAGAGGAGGGAGAGAAGAGAGTGAGAGGGGGACGAGAGGGAGGGAGAGAAGAGAGTGAGAGGGGGACGAGAAGAAAGAGAGAGGGAGAGAAGAGAGTGAGAGGGGACGAGAAGAAAGAGAGAGGGAGGGAGAGAAGAGAGTGAGAGGGGACGAGAAGAAAGAGAGAGGGAGGGAGAGAAGAGAAGGGGGAGAGTGAGAGGGGGACGAGAAGAAAGCGAGAGGGAGGGAGAGAAGAGAGTGAGAGGGGGACGAGAAGAAAGAGAGAGGGAGGGAGAGAAGAGAGTGAGAGGGGGATGAGAAAAAGAGAGAGGGAGGGAGAGAAGAGAGGAGAGGGGACGAGAAGAAAGAGAGAGGGAGGGAGAGAAGAGAGTGAGAGGGGGACGAGAAGAAAGCGAGAGGGAGGGAGAGAAGAGAGTGAGAGGGGGACGAGAAGAAAGAGAGAGGGAGGGAGAGAAGAGAGTGGAGGGGGATGAGAAAAAAAGAGAGAGGGAGGGAGAGAAGAGAGTGAGAGGGGGACGAGAAGAAAGAGAGAGGGAGGGAGAGAAGAGAGTGAGAGGGGGACGAGAAGAAAGAGAAGGGGAGGGAGAGAAGAGAGTGAGAGGGGACGAGAAGAAAGAGAGAGGGAGGGAGAGAAGAGAGTGAGAGGGGGATGAGAAGAAAGAGAGAGGGAGGGAGAGAAGAGAGTGAGTGGGGACGAGAAGAAAGAGAGAGGGAGGGATTGAGAGAAGAGAGTGAGAGGGGACGAGAAGAAAGAGAGGGGAGGGAGAGAAGAGAGTGAGAGGGGGACGAGAAGAAAGAGAGAGGGAGGGAGAGAAGAGAGTGAGAGGGGGATGAGAAGAAAGAGAGAGGGAGGAGAGAAGAGAGTGAGAGGGGGACGAGAGGGAGGGAGAGAAGAGAGTGAGAGGGGGACGAGAAGAAAGAGAGAGGGAGAGAAGAGAAAGGGGAGAGAGGGAGGGGAGAAGAGAGAGAGGGGGACGAGAAGAAAGAGAGAGGGAGGGAGAGAAGAGAGTGAGAGGGGGACGAGAAGAAAGCGAGAGGGAGGGAGAGAAGAGAGTGAGAGGGGACGAGAAGAAAGAGAGAGGGAGGGAGAAGAGAGTGAGAGGGGATGAGAAAAAAGAGAGAGGGAGGGAGAGAAGAGAGTGAGAGGGGACGAGAAGAAAGAGAGAGGGAGGAGAGAGAAGAGAGTGAGAGGGGACGAGAAGAAAGAGAGAGGGAGGGAGAGAAGAGAGTGAGAGGGGATGAGAAGAAAGAGAGAGGAGAGAAGAGATGAGAAGAAAGAGAGGGAGGGAGAGAAGAGAGAGGGGGACGAGAAGAAAGAGAGAGGGAGGGAGAGAAGAGAGGGGGATGAGAAGAAAAGAGAGGGAGGGAGAGAAAGAGAGTGAGTGGGGGACGAGAAGAAGAGGATTGAGAGAAAGAGAGAGGGGGATGAGAAGAAAGAGAGAGGGAGGAGAGAAGAGAGTGAGAGGGGGACGAGAAGAAAGAGAGAGAGGGAGGAGGGGGAGAGAGAGAGGGATGGATTGAGGGAGAGAAGAGAGTGAGAGGGGAAGAAAGAGAGGGAAGAAAGAGATGGAGAAGAGGAGAGGGGGAGAGAGAGAGTGAGAGGGGGAGAAGAAAGAGAGAGGGAGGGAGAGAAGAGAGTGAGAGGGGGACGAGAAGAGAGAGAGAGGGGGAGAGGGAGAGATAGGGGGAGAGAAAGAGGGGGAGAGAGAGAGAGAGAGAGAGAAGCCAGGTCATTTTTTTCTACTAAGTTGAAACAGATATAGCTTACAACAGCATTTACAGTTCATTCTCTTCTCTATGCACGGCCTTACCATGTATCTGCATGACTTTACACCACACATATTGTTCAAAACATACACTTTCCCTTTGCTTCTGTGCAACGAGTAAGTTATCATAACTAAAACCCCAAGCATTCTCCTGAAAAAAAAGGACTGTGCACCCTCCGTTTAGTTTGCATACATTGTCCCAATCAAGGCAATCACACTTCTCATCTGCATGAAAATAACGTCAGAGTAAATTGCGATGAGTGAATGAGCAAATAACACAAAGCGGGGTTTACACTGGAGCGTAATGATTTAAATGACCTGTGTCTCTCTCACCAGTCCGTCCTTCAATCACAGAGAATAGAAGGAAATGATGAGTAATAAAGTGGAGATTAACTCATTTATATGGGAGATATGTTTATCCTCTCTCACCTCCTCATTACAACACACACACACGCACACACACACACACACACACACACACACACACACACACACACACACACACACACACACACACACACACACACACACACACACACACACACACACACACACACACACACACACACACACACACACACACACACACACACACACACACACACACACACATTCTGTCTGGCATTAGCAGAGGAAGGCATTGTGATACCTTGACTTCCTGTGGTTTTTGGTGGTACTGTTAAATAGACAGTCTCTTCTCCAGACATGCCCTCAGACATGCCCTCACTGCAAACGGTCCTATTTAAATATTTAAATGTTCCCTATTCATGAACCCTTGGTCTCAGGCGCCACTCAGGGGCCACTATCAGCTCCATTGATTAGTCAACCTGGCTGTCTTCAGTATTTACACTCCCTCCATCTCTTCTCTCTCTTTGTCTCATCTCCTTTTCTCTCCACCTCTCCTACCCTCACTTTCTCTCCACTTTTCATGCCCTCCTTTAGCCTGCTGCTAGCCCAGGATTCCCCTGCCTTTCTGGATGCTATGTTAAAGCCAGCCCAATGGTAATGCAAGCCACCATTGAACTCTGACCTCTAAGGAAAGAAGAGGTAATGATCAGGAACTAGCGGTTGCGGTTACATCTCTCTCTCTCTCGCTCTCTCTCTCTCTCTCTCTCTCTCTCTCTCTCTCTCTCTCTCTCTCTCTCTCTCTCTCTCTCTCTCTCTCTCTCTCTCTCTCTCTCTCTCTCTCTCTCTCTCTCTCTCTCTCTCTCTCTCTCTCTCTCTCTCTCTCTCTCTCTCTCTCTCTCTCTCTCTCTCTCTCTCTCTCTCTCTCTCTCTCTCTCTCTCTCTCTCTCTCTCTCTCTCTCTCTCTCTCTCTCTCTCTCTCTCTCTCTCTCTCTCTCTCTCTCTCTCTCTCTCTCTCTCTCTCTCTCTCTCTCTCTCTCTCTCTCTCTCTCTCTCTCTCTCTCTCTCTCTCTCTCTCTCTCTCTCTCTCTCTCTCTCTCTCTCTCTCTCTCTCTCTCTCTCTCTCTCTCTCTCTCTCTCTCTCTCTCTCTCTCTCGCTCTCTCTCTCTCTCTGTCTAGGAGAATACAATATAAATGCTTGTCCACTAGTTTCACTTTCTTATGAAACTTTATATAGTGTCTGAGGGACTCCATGGGTTGGGGGATCATGGGAGGAAAAGTGATCAAACATAAAGACTAGCAAGAGGGTCACTAGTGTGGAAAGAGGTTACAGTAGATGTGTGCTGTACACTGTCAACAATCATCTGTTTTGTGATGTTTCTGCACCCTGATCTTCCCCTCCTCTCCCCCTCATCCCCATGATGAATTTGTTGCCAGATCAGTTTGTGTCAGAAACACCATGAAGCGGTCCATCTCGCCAACCCTCCATCTCTCCATCCTTCCATCCCCGCATGAGTGATTTATGGCAGCAGGGTGTGGAGCCTCAAAGAGAACAGAGCAGAGAGCCTGTCTCTGTCTCCTGGCTGACAGATCTGCACCAGCCATCTGGTCATGGATGGATGGATGGATGGATGGATGGATGGATGGATGGATGGATGGATGGATGGAGGGAGGGAGGGAGATGAGTGGTGTCTGTCTGGGGGCTGTGACTGAGGATGGGGGGATGAAAGTGGGGAGGAGGGACATGGCAGAGAGAAAGAGAGGGATCAGGTGTGAGACAGGAGTGTATCATGTCAACGCCAGCAGTGTCTCATCAGTAGTAGTGTCTGTCTCGGTCTCTCTCTAAGGGCGTTTTCACACATAGTTCTGAGCTAGAGTTTGATTATTTGTTACTTTGTATTTCTTTCATTTGGTCTGGTTGGTTTCGCATTGCCAAATGTCAAACAAACTAAAATGCCTCAACAAAACCACATGTTCATGCAAGTCCTTTGTTAATTGGAGAAAAATACTCACAATAAATCCATCTATGATTATCATGGACCATCACTTGTGTGTCGAGAGGAAAACATCACAATAGCTGCTCTGCGACGTGAGTAGACTATATATTCAGCAGCCTATATCCCCGTATCCCCTAATCTGCACAGAATGCAACGCGCTGCTACTCACAAAATGTTTCAGAGATATCAAGATATCAAGTTATGATAATGCATGCATTTGATCAACCAACAACCAATAATACTGTGCAGAGAGTCTATAACTAGGGTGGCACCGCCTGGTATAGAGGTCCTGGATGGCAGGAAGCTTGGCCCCAGTGATGTACTGGGCCGTACACACTAGCCTCTGTAGTGCCTTGCGGTTAGAGGCCGAGCAGTTGACCTACCAGGCAGTGATGCAACCCATGAGGATGCTCTCGATGGTGCAACTGTAAAACCTTTTGAGGATCTGAGGTCCCATAGCAAATATTTTCAGTCTCCTGAAGGGGAATAGGTTTTGTCGTGTTCTCTTCACGACAGTCTTGATGTGTTTGGACCATGTTAGTTTGTTGGTGATGTGGATGCCAAGGACCTTGAAGCTCTCAACCTGCTCCACTACAGCCCCATCAATCAGAATGAGGGCGTGCTCGGTCCTCCTTTTCCTGTAGTCCACAATCATCTCCTTGATCACGTTGATTGTGATGTTGTTGTTCTTGCACAACACGGTCAGGTCTCTGCCTCCTCCCTATAGGCTGTCTCATCGCTGTTGGTGATCAGGCCTACCACTATTGTGGCACCAGCAAACTGAGCACGCACCCCTGAGGGGCCCCCGTGTTGAGGATCAGCGTGGCGGATGTGTTGTTACCTACCCTTTCCACCTGGGGGTGGCCCGTCAGGAAGTCCAGGATCCAGTTGCAGAGGGAGGTGTTTAGTCCCAGGGTCCTTAGCTTAGTGATGAGCTTCGAGGGCACTATGGTGTTGAACACTGAGCTGTAGTCAATGAATAGCATTCTCACATAGGTGTTCCTTTCGTCCAGGTGGGAAAGAGCAGTGTGGAGGGCAATAGAGATTACATCATCTGTGGATCTGTTGGTCTGCAAATTGGGTGGGTGGGTTTTTAGTGCTCAACAGTTTCCTGTGTGTATCAAGAATGGCCCACCAGCCAAAGGACATCCAGCCAACTTGACACAACTGTGGGAAGCATTGGGGTCGTCAACATGGGCCAGCATCCCTGTGATCGCTTCGATACCTTGTGTACACAAACAGGGCCCAATAAAATCGGTTATATTTTTTTCCCAAAATCAGTTTCCTAAATGTAGTTTTCCAGGTTTCCGTTTTTCATTTTTTTCAGGTTTCCTTTCTTAAAAATTACACTTAAAAAAATAATAGAAAAACAACTAAATGGGATGTTTTAAATCCACAACAATGCTTCCCCTATATCAGGAGACCACCTTTGAGGTCTGGGATTTCTGCTGTCGTGGCCACTGGATTGATGTACATAGTCATGATATCGTTCTTCTAGGTGGGTATAGGCTAAATTAAAGTTAATATTTAATTGAGAAGTTTTTTGGGAAATATTTTTAATCTGTAACAGAAAACGGTTATCATTAGCATCATTGTTAATGGCTACACAAGTTTTAGACATACGCAATGCCTGCAAATTAATGCAAATGAATGCATGTTCAAATAACTTCAATACATTTAGCTGATTTCCTACTAGGTTCAATAAAAATACAATTATATTGTTGAATTTCCGTGCTTGCCTACGGAGCTGTGAGGGGAACGGCACCTCAGTACCTCCAGGTTCTGATCAGGCCCTACACCCAAGTAAGGGCACTGCGTTCATCCACCTCTGGCCTGCTCGCTTCCCTACCACTGAGGAAGTACAGTTCCCGCTCAGCCCAGTCAAAACTGTTCGCTGCTCTGGCTCCCCAATGGTGGAACAAACTCCCTCACGACGCCAGGACAGCGGAGTCAATCACCACCTTCCGGAGACACCTGAAACCCCACCTCTTTAAGGAATACCTAGGATAGGATAAAGTAATCCTTCTCACCCCCCCCCCCCTTAAAATATTTAGATGCACTATTGTAAAGTGGCTGTTCCACTGGATGTCATAAGGTGAATGCACCAATTTGTAAGTCGCTCTGGATAAGAGCGTCTGCTAAATGACTTAAATGTAAATGTTAAATGTAAATGAATTTGTTTTTTTGGTCTGGATTCTGTGATCGCACCTTCTCTGCAATGCATATTTTATAGGGCTCTTCACACACCCTTTAAACCCCCTATGCTCCTTTGTGACCCCTCTTTCAAAGTCACTGAGATCTCTTCTTCTAGACATGGTAGCCAGAATAATGGGCAACTGGGCATTTTTATACATGACCCTAAGCATGATGGGACGTTAATTGCTTAATTAACTCAGGATCCACACCTGCGTGGATGCACCTGCTTTCAATACTGTATACTTTGTATCCCTCATTTACTCAAGTGTTTGCTTTATTTGGCAGTAACCTGTTTGTATTTGGGTGTTTATGTGTGTATTCACATGTATTTCCTGGTAAAGGTAGTATACACTGGTGATCTGTGTCCCATATGACAAATTGAACCCTAGACTGGAAGTCATTACTGTACACTTTACATGCGGTAGTGTTGACATCCACAGCCTGCTTCTGTGATGAAGAAACAGGGCTCCAGCCCACTCCATCTCTGGGATCTGTTCTCCATTCACCTTCTCTTCTCCATCTTTCTGATCCCTTCTGTATATTCTCTCCCCCCTCTTATCTATCTTCTCTACGCTCTTCTCATTCTCTTCACTGTTCATTCTAATCTCTTTTCTCTCTTCTTTCCAACTCTTCACTCACTTTCTTCTGTTCTCCATCTGTCAGTTAGCCAGCCTCTCTAATGATCTGGCAGTGAGAGAAGCTCAGTCTCTCAGTCTCTCTCGTGCCTTTCCTCTCCTGGTGTTTTGGTAATTAAGGTGGTATTATTGTTGGGTGGCATATGCTCCCACCCACGCATCAACACACCCGCCAGGGTCCCCTTCCCCTTCCCCTCTCTCTCTCTCTCTCTCTCTCTCTCTCTCTCTCTCTCTCTCTCTCTCTCTCTCTCTCTCTCTCTCTCTCTCTCTCTCTCTCTCTCTCTCTCTCTCTCTCTCTCCCTCTCTTAATCTAGATCTCTCTCCTCTCTCTCTCTCTCTTTCTCTTTCTCTTACTCTAGATCTCTCTCCTCTTCTCTCTGAATAGCGATTATAAATGTCCTCCAGATGTGTGAGGTAAACACACGTGCACATACAGATCATACGTATGTACGCACGCAAGCACGCACGCACGCACGCACGCACGCACGCACGCACGCACGCACGCACGCACGCACGCACGCACACACACACACACACACACACACACACACACACACACACACACACACACACACACACACACACACACACACACACACACACACACACACACACACCTACTTTAGTCTGATTAATGTATTGAAATATGCACAGCTTGTTTAGCCTGCAGATAATGTTATTACAAATCAACCGTATAAAAGCAGGACAGAGTGCCATGAATCAATGTGACAACAGCCATACTACAGCCAGACCTCAACATGGATCCCCATGGCTCTTAGGGATGTAATGATTCACCTATACACATCGGTCCCCAATTCAAATGTTGAAGCTACAAGTGCATTGGTCCGTGGAACCCAAACCGATCTAAATGTAGCATGCATCGGTCAGAACATTTATTCAAACGTTACGAATCGCTGGTTCAATAACATCTTTTGCAAATATTCTTTCTACCTTACGAAAATACCTCTCATCTTTAGTGACAACTGATGTGTCATCTCCTTCAGTGTCAAACTGCATGTAACTGTATTGACAGTCATTGATCTGCAAGTCATTTTGCATGGCGAAAACCCCCAGAAAACATCAGTAGCCTAGTCAAACAGCGCAGTGTACCCAGCTTCACACGCAGACCAACCCAAGGTAGGCGGCCTGTTCTTGATCTCACTTTAAAAGCAAGATATTGCCTGCGTGATATTAGGCTGTACAAGTTGAGTGACAACCTATGACATTTTCTATGTTATTTTTTAAAATCTATGCCCTGTTGAAAATGGTGTTTTACCGACAAAAAGTAAGGTTCCGAAGACACTCTAATCCAGCTATACCTCTAGTTGTTATTTTAATTCTTCAGGTTCACCATCAGCAATAATTTTGGTAGTTTTGCTTTAAACAATATATACTGTATGGTCATTTTTAGATATACAGGGTAAAGTTCATAATTTGATAATGAGGACAGCAACCACTCAGCTCAGGTGCGTAGATAGTGCACACACACACGCACGCACGCGCGCACACACACACACACACACACACACACACACACACACACACACACACACACACACACACACACACACACACACACACACACACACACACACACACACACACACACACACACACACACACACACACACACACACACACACACACACACAGAGAGAGAGAGAGAGAAGTCAGCTCAGACAGATCCAGCTCAGAGGCCCATCACATGAGCTCCATCAGCAGCAGGTTTTCATTTAGAATGGAACATGAATGTGTTTAATTATACAATACATTTTCGTGCATCGAATCTTATTCCATCAAACTGAATCGTATTGATTCGTTCTCTAATCAAATCGAACCGAATTGTTTCAAACTAAAACGTGTTGCTCAAGTATCATATCGGATCCCATGTATCTAGATCCGAATCAAATCGTCTTGAAAGGGAAATATGCACATCCCTAATGGCTTTGTCTATGAAGTGTTGGTGCAGCTGCTCACGTGACAATAACACTGTTATACATCAATGTTAACCCTGAGATGCCCACTGTTTCACTTTGTTGTTGTGGCGAATTACATGTCATCGCCTATCCTACACAGTCCACGATGTAATTCAGGACAGAGTCTAACGATCCTGTTCTCTACTGATCTGACTGATGAGGCAGGAGAAGAAGTGAAAGTGATCGAGGAGAGAGGGGATGACAGGACACCGATGAAGGGAGACAGTAGTGGCGGGGTAAATCACCCGTTCATCCTCCATCCGTCGTTCATCAGTGGAGTGATAACTAGGGCTCAGAAAGTCTCTCATCAGGACCACAACCCTAGTAAGAGCAGGATAGGGGACTAGAGTACTAATATACATCGCTACATACTCTCCCTAACCATTCTAGAACCCCCAGGTAAGTGAGAGAGAAGGGACTAGGATATCAGTGTATATATGTGAATCAATGAAGCATGCAGTGGAAAGAGTGGGTATAAATTATGCAGGGGGAATAAAGGAGGGTATGGGATGCTATGACTGAAATTTAGCCTCCAGCACACCACATCTTTCTTTCCACAGGTTTCTCTCCTCACTAGACTATTTCCAGTCTCATTTGAGGGAGGGTGAGAAAACACTCACATCTCTCTGTACTGACTGCCAGGTTAACTTTAGTATTACAAAGCCCAGCCTGATTTAAAGTATCAGTCAGCTCTTCTGTTTTTCTAAAGAATGAAGTTTCTCCCCCCATTAATTTCCATTTGTCAACTCTGTTGTGTCTTTCTCTGTCTGGTGGTGTATGCAAGCGAGCCTGAGCAGGTGACAGATTGACAACTAGAGTAAAAGCAGCAATGGCAGACGGAAAACACAGTAGCGGGCAGCCTGATATCAGAACTCATAGCACCTCATTACTGGGAGGCAGAAAAGTAAAAAGAAAGGAAGGGTAGGAGAGATGAGAAACCACCCAGAGACACCACTGACAAAACCAGGTGAAATCCGAGGTTCTGAGTGTGTGTGTGTGTGTGTGTGTGTGTGTGTGTGTGTGTGTGTGTGTGTGTGTGTGTGTGTGTGTGTGTGTGTGTGTGTGTGTGTGTGTGTGTGTGTGTGTGTGTGTGTGTGTGTGTGTGTGTGTGTGTGTGTGTGTGTGTGTGTGTGTGTGTGAAAGTAAATGTGTGTGCAATGAGAGGGGTAAATAGTTTGCCTGCCAGCCATCTCAACCTAATATATCTCTCGCTTTCTCACACAAAGTACACGCACACACACACACACACATACAAAATCATGTAAGATCACATGCTTGAACGCACACCCTGCATTACAGTTTGGAGAGCTAAACCTGGGGATAGGCCAGTACATAGTGAGAGATCTCCCTCCCTCTCTTCCCCCACACACCCTCCACCCACTCCCCCACTCCCCCACTCTCACTTCCCCCACTCTCTCTTCCGACATTCACCCTCCAACTCCACCCCTCTCTCGTCCCCCACATTCCCCCCATCTGCTCCCCCACTCTCTCGTCCCCCACACTCCCCCATCTGCTCCCCCACTCTCTCTTCCCCCAAACTCACCCCACCCTCTCATCCCCCACACTCACCCCACCCTCTCCCCCACTCTCACTTCCCCCACACTGCCCCCGCAACCCCACTCTCTCTCCCCCCACACCCCTCCACCCGCTCCCCACTCTCTCTCCCCCACACCCCTCCACCCGCTCCCCACTCTCTCTCCCCCACACCCCTCCACCCGCTCCCCACTCTCTCTCCACCCACACACCTTCTGTTATGCAGGTGAATGAGGACCCAAAAGCGACTTGGCGAAAACAGAGTCTTTATTCCAGTAAAGGAAATAGGCAATACTCCTAGACAAATCAGAGCAGAAAACAAAACATAAAAAACTAATTCCACTCGTAGTGACGAGGACAGACTGGAGACTCGACCATAAACTGTAGGTTGCCTCGGGAAGGCACCGACCGTAGCAGACTCAGACACCTGCTCACACGCAGCATCTGAGGGAAACAAGACACGACAGGGCGAGACAAAGACACAGCACGGCGAACAATATACAAGGATCCGACAGGACAGAAACGGAAGACAAGGGGAGAAATAGGGACTCTAATCAGAGGGCAAGATACGGAACAGGTGTGAAAAGATTAGATGATTGAGTAGGGGAATAGGAACAGCTGGGAGCAGGGACGGAACGATAGAGAGAAGAGAGAGAGGGAGGGAGAGAGAAAAAAGGGAACGAACCTAATAAGACCAGCAGGGGAAAACGAACAGAAGGGAAAGCAAAATGACAAGACAATATAAGACAAAACATGACAGTACCCCCCACTCACCGAGCGCCTCCTGGCGCACTCGAGGAGGAATCCTGGCGGCAACGGAGGAAATCATCAATCAGCGAACGGTCCAGCACGTCCCGAGACGGAACCCAACTCCTCTCCTCAGGACCGTAACCCTCCCAATCCACTAAGTATTGGTGACCCCGTCCCCGAGAACGCATGTCCATGATCCTACGTACCTTGTAAATAGGTGCGCTCTCGACAAGGACGGGGGGGGGGAAGACGAACAGGGGTGCGAAGAAAGGGCTTGACACAGGAGACATGGAAGACAGGATGGACGCGACGAAGATGTCGCGGAAGAAGCAGTCGCACAGCGACAGGATTGACGACCTGGGAGACACGGAACGGACCAATGAACCGCGGAGTCAACTTACGAGAAGCTGTCGTAAGGGGAAGGTTACGAGTGGAAAGCCACACTCTCTGGCCGCAACAATACCTAGGACTCTTAATCCTACGTTTATTGGCGGCTCTCACAGTCTGTGCCCTGTAACGGCAAAGTGCAGACCTCACCCTCCTCCAGGTGCGCTCACAACGTTGGACAAACGCTTGAGCGGAGGGAACGCTGGACTCGGCAAGCTGGGATGAGAACAGAGGAGGCTGGTAACCCAGACTACTCTGAAACGGAGATAACCCGGTAGCAGACGAAGGAAGCGAGTTGTGAGCGTATTCTGCCCAGGGGAGCTGTTCTGCCCAAGACGCAGGGTTTCTAAAAGAAAGGCTGCGTAGTATGCGACCAATCGTCTGATTGGCCCTTTCTGCTTGACCGTTAGACTGGGGATGAAACCCGGAAGAGAGACTGACGGACGCACCAATCAAACGACAGAACTCCCTCCAAAACTGTGACGTGAATTGCGGACCTCTGTCTGAAACGGCGTCTAACGGGAGGCCATGAATTCTGAACACATTCTCGATGATGATTTGTGCCGTCTCCTTAGCGGAAGGAAGCTTAGCGAGGGGAATGAAATGTGCCGCCTTAGAGAACCTATCGACAACCGTAAGAATCACAGTCTTCCCCGCAGACAAAGGCAGACCGGTAATGAAGTCTAAGGCGATGTGAGACCATGGTCGAGAAGGAATGGGAAGCGGTCTGAGACGACCGGCAGGAGGAGAGTTACCTGACTTAGTCTGCGCGCAGTCCGAACAGGCAGCCACGAAACAGCGCGTGTCACGCTCCTGAGTAGGCCACCAAAAGCGCTGGCGAATAGAAGCAAGAGTACCTCGAATGCCGGGATGACCAGCTAACTTGGCAGAGTGAGCCCACTGAAGAACAGCCAGACGAGTAGAAACAGGAACGAAAAGAAGGTTACTAGGACAAGCGCGCGGCGACGCAGTGTGCGTGAGTGCTTGCTTAACCTGTCTTTCAATTCCCCAGACTGTCAACCCGACAACACGCCCATAAGGAAGAATCCCCTCGGGATCAGTAGAAGCCACTGAAGAACTAAAGAGACGGGATAAGGCATCAGGCTTGGTGTTCTTACTACCCGGACGGTAAGAAATCACAAACTCGAAACGAGCGAAAAACAACGCCCAACGAGCTTGACGTGCATTAAGTCGTTTGGCAGAACGGATGTACTCAAGGTTCTTATGGTCTGTCCAAACGACAAAAGGAACGGTCGCCCCCTCCAACCACTGTCGCCATTCGCCTAGGGCTAAGCGGATGGCGAGCAGTTCGCGGTTACCCACATCATAGTTGCGTTCCGATGGCGACAGGCGATGAGAAAAATAAGCGCAAGGATGAACCTTATCGTCAGACTGGAAGCGCTGGGATAGAATGGCTCCCACGCCTACCTCTGAAGCGTCAACCTCGACAATGAATTGTTTAGTGACGTCAGGAGTAACGAGGATAGGAGCGGACGTAAAACGTTCTTTGAGAAGATCAAAAGCTCCCTGGGCGGAACCGGACCACTTAAAACACGTCTTGACAGAAGTAAGAGCTGTGAGAGGGGCAGCAACTTGACCGAAATTACGAATGATACGCCGATAGAAATTAGCGAAACCTAGAAAGCGCTGCAACTCGACACGTGACCTTGGAACGGGCCAATCACTGACAGCTTGGACCTTAGCGGGATCCATCTGAATGCCTTCAGCGGAAATAACAGAACCGAGAAAAGTGACGGAGGAGACATGAAAAGAGCACTTCTCAGCCTTCACGTAGAGACAATTCTCTAAAAGGCGCTGGAGTACACGTCGAACGTGCTGAACATGAATCTCGAGTGACGGTGAAAAAATCAGGATATCGTCAAGGTAGACAAAAACAAAGATGTTCAGCATGTCTCTCAGAACATCATTAACTAATGCCTGAAAAACAGCTGGCGCATTGGCGAGACCAAACGGCAGAACCCGGTACTCAAAATGCCCTAACGGAGTGTTAAACGCCGTTTTCCACTCGTCCCCCTCTCTGATGCGCACGAGATGGTAAGCGTTACGAAGGTCCAACTTAGTAAAGAACCTGGCTCCCTGCAGAATCTCGAAGGCTGATGACATAAGGGGAAGCGGATAACGATTCTTAACCGTTATGTCATTCAGCCCTCGATAATCCACGCAGGGGCGCAGAGTACCGTCCTTCTTCTTAACAAAAAAAAACCCCGCCCCGGCAGGGGAGGAAGAAGGCACTACGGTACCGGCGTCAAGAGACACAGACAAATAATCCTCGAGAGCCTTACGTTCGGGAGCCGACAGAGAGTATAGTCTACCCCGAGGAGGAGTGGTCCCCGGAAGGAGATCAATACTACAATCATACGACCGGTGAGGAGGAAGGGAGTTGGCTCTGGACCGACTGAAGACCGTGCGCAGATCATGATATTCCTCCGGCACTCCTGTCAAATCGCCAGGTTCCTCCTGAGAAGTAGGGACAGAAGAAACGGGAGGGATAGCAGACATTAAACACTTCACATGACAAGAAACGTTCCAGGATAGGATAGAATTACTAGACCAATTAATAGAAGGATTATGACATACTAGCCAGGGATGACCCAAAACAACAGGTGTAAAAGGTGAACGAAAAATCAAAAAGGAAATAGTCTCACTGTGGTTACCAGATACTGTGAGGGTTAAAGGTAGTGTCTCATATCTGATACTGGGGAGATGACTACCATCTAAGGCGAACATGGGCGTATGCTTCCCTAACTGTCTGAAAGGAATGTCATGTTTCCGAGCCCATGCTTCGTCCATAAAACAACCCTCAGCCCCAGAGTCTATCAAGGCACTGCATGTAGTAGCACCCGAACCGGTCCAGCGTAGATGGACCGACATAGTAGTACAGGATCTTGATGGAGAGACCTGAGTAGTAGCGCTCACCAGTAGCCCTCCGCTTACTGATGAGCTCTGGCTTTTACTGGACATGAATTGACAAAATGTCCAGCAAGTCCGCAATAGAGGCACAGGCGGTTGGTGATCCTCCGTTCCCTCTCCTTAGTCGAGATGCGAATACCTCCCAGCTGCATGGGCTCAGTCTCTGAGCCAGAGGAGGGAGATGGTTGCGATGCGGAGCGGGGAAACACCGTTAACGCGAGCTCTCCTCCACGAGCTTGGTGACGAAGATCTACCCGTCATTCTATGCGGATGGCGAGAGCAATCAAAGAGTCCACACTGGAAGGAACCTCCCGGGAGAGAATCTCATCTTTAACCTCTGCGTGGAGTCCCTCCAGAAAACGAGCGAGCAGCGCCGGCTCGTTCCAGTCACTAGAGGCAGCAAGAGTGCGAAACTCTATAGAGTAATCCGTTATGGATCGATCACCTTGACATAGGGAAGCCAGGGCCCTAGAAGCCTCCCTACCAAAAACTGAACGATCAAAAACCCGAATCATCTCCTCTTTAAAGTTCAGGTAATTGTTAGAACAATCAGCCCTTGCCTCCCAGATAGCTGTGCCCCACTCTCGAGCCCGGCCAGTAAGGAGTGAAATGACGTAAGCAACCCGAGCTCTCTCTCTAGAGTATGTGTTGGGTTGGAGAGAGAACACAATATCACACTGGGTGAGAAAGGAGCGGCACTCCGTGGGCTGCCTGGAGTAACAAGGTGGGTTATTAACCCTAGGTTCCGGAGGCTCGGCAGACCAGGAAGTAGCAGGTGGCACGAGACGAAGACTCTGGAACTGTCCAGAGAGGTCGGAAACCTGAGCGGCCAGGTTCTCCACGGCATGACGAGCAGCAGACAATTCCTGCTCGTGTCTGCCGAGCATGGCTCCTTGGATCTCGACGGCAGTGTTACGAGCATCTGTAGTCGCTGGGTCCATTCTTGGTCGGATCCTTCTGTTATGCAGGTGAATGAGGACTTGGCGAAAACAGAGTCTTTATTCCAGTAAAGGAAATAGGCAATACTCCTAGACAAATCAGAGCAGAAAACAAAACATAAAAAACTAATTCCACTGGTAGTGACGAGGACAGACTGGAGACTCGACCATAAACTGTAGGTTGCCTCGGGAAGGCACCGACCGTAGCAGACTCAGACACCTGCTCACACACAGCATCTGAGGGAAACAAGACACGACAGGGCGAGACAAAGACACAGCACGGCGAACAATATACAAGGATCTGACAGGACAGAAACGGAAGACAAGGGGAGAAATAGGGACTCTAATCAGAGGGCAAGATACGGAACAGGTGTGAAAAGATTAGATGATTGAGTAGGGGAATAGGAACAGCTGGGAGCAGGGACGGAACGATAGAGAGAAGAGAGAGAGGGAGGGAGAGAGAAAAAAGGGAACGAACCTAATAAGACCAGCAGGGGGAAAACGAACAGAAGGGAAAGCAAAATGACAAGACAATATAAGACAAAACATGACACCTCCACCCGCTCCCCCACTTTCTTTCCCCCCACATCCCCCCATATGCTCTCTCTCCCCCACATCCCCCACCTGCTCTCTCTCCCCCACACTTCCCTCCTGCTCTAACCCCCTCTCTCTTAGTGTACCATTATCTCTGTCTGTATATTCTTTTATAGCCCTGATCCATAGCCCTTCATCATTCTAAAGACCTTTAAAAGCAAATGGGCTTTACGGGCCACTAACTAGACAGCCAACATTCATTCATTGATTACATGATCAATTATGTGCATCTGTGGGCAACAGTAATTAAAACTTGCCATATGCGTCTGGCTGATGTGACCAAATCCCCCACTAACACAGGCTGTCACTGCTACGCACACCGCCATTTGATTCTTTGTGTAAATCACTGTGTGTTTATGTGTGTGTGGGTCTGTGGGCTAACGATATAAAGGTCAGGCGTACCCTTTCATCACTCTGCCTCTCCAGGTAATTACAGAGGCAGAGCCCAGGGAGAAAAGCCTCAGGTAATGTACACACTCAGCACGGGGAAGACGAGCGAGTGTGTGTGTGTGTGTGTGTGTGTGTGTGTGTGTGTGTGTGTGTGTGTGTGTGTGTGTGTGTGTGTGTGTGTGTGTGTGTGTGTGTGTGTGTGTGTGTGTGTGTGTGTGTGTGTGTGTGTGTGTGTGTGTGTGTGTGTGTGAAATAGAGAGAGAGAGAGAGGAGAAAGTAAAAGGAGAACATGTATGCCTACATATAAGAGTGAGAGGAGGAAAGACATGAGTCTATGTCTGGCTGGAAGAGAACAGGTTCTTTCTGAGAATCCAGGGGGTAGAGAGGTGAAGGAGCTGCATTAAGGGCAGAGCCACTGTTAACCCAGGATGTGCAATAACACTGGGGTCAGCACATTTGCAGGATTAACCATTTAAATTGGTAAAATGACAGAGCAGTGTAGGGCCTTTCACCTTACGCCAAATAAAAATGTGACTCACATTACATTCATTTTTTTATGACATTTTCAAACAGTCCATTTATATTTTCCAACGGGGCTATACATTTGGGTGAGGTTTTCTTTCTCACCTGAGTAAGCCTCGTTTCACTGCCAAAAATAACATTCAACCATCTAGTGTTCAGCAAAATAAAAACACAATGTCAAACACAGGTAGCCTTGTCAAATAATTCACGTCCAATCACATTGACAGTTACCCTCTCGCGGGAAACCTTCACTCTTGCGCAGACATTTAGAAACAAAACATGGCAATTTAAAGAAAGAAGCCACGGGAGTTTTTTGAGCGAGAATAAAGACAACTTTTGAGTAGTAAGATATGTATTAGAGCAACAGATACCATTAATAAGAAGGGGCTAGAAGAATCTTATATGGTGATCTACTGAGTGGCTAGGACAGGCAAGCCCCATACTTCATTCTTCCTGCTGGGGCGCATATGGCTGGGACAATGCTGGGGGAAAAGGCTCAAAAAACTATACAGACAATGTCTTCATCAAACAACACGGTTTCACGACGCATCAGTGACATGGCAGGAGATGTTTTGAAACAATTACTGCTTCGCATACAAGCCAGTGAATTCTATGCGTTACAGATAGATGAGTCAACAGACGTGGCGGGCCTGGCACAGCTCCTGGTATATGTCTGTTACGTTTATGGGGGGTCAATTAAGGAAGATATCCTCTTCTGCAAACCACTGGAAACTAGAACAACAGGAGAGGATATTTTAAAGTACTGGACAGCTAGGTGACATCAAATGGACTTTGGTGGTCAAGATGTGTTGGTATCTGTACTGATGGCACAAAAGCAATGATAAGGGCAGCGACCATGTAAAACTTTTACAACATACAGAAGTGTGCTGGTGATCAAATGGCAGTGTAAGGTGCAATTAGACCAAGTTGAGACCTCCTCAAGGTCCCCAAATCAGAACCAACTTGCAGGGGGACAAATGGAGACAATAATACGAGTAGGCATTCCTTTCATTTCCTTAATGGCTTTGCCTTCCATTAGCCTATAGCGAATTAAGACACATAGCTTATTTAAGGGCTCCCTCACCACCTCCACAACCCTTCCACTCTATCCCCGGTCTGCGTGAACATCTACAAAAAACACTGGTCAGTATTGACCAAGTATTGACACATGTTTTGGAATTGAGAGACGAGCCTAAAGTTGTCTTTACTGACCATAGTTTTCACTTCTCTGACCGTTTGCAGTTTCTCACACAACTGGCATATCTGGGTGATTTTTTCTCTCTCGCCTGAATGATCTGAATCTAGGATTACAGGGACTCTCCGAAACTATATTCAATGTGAAGGACAAAATTGAAGCTATATGATTAAGAAGTTGGAGCTCTTTTCTGTCTGCATTAACAAGGACAATACACAGGTCTTTCCATTATTGTACGATTTTTATGTGTGCAAATGAACTCCAGCTTACGGACAATGTTAAATGTGATATAGTGAATCACCTGAGTGAGTTGGGTGCACAATTACGCAGGTACTTCCCAAAACGGATGACACAAACAACTGGATTCATTATCCCTCTCATGCCCTGCCTCCAGTCCACTTACCGATATCTGAACAAGAGAGCCTCATTGAAATTGGAACAAGCGGTTCTGTGAAAATTTTATTTAAATCAGAAGCTACTGACAGATTTCTGGATAGGGCTGCGCTCAGAGTATCCTGCCTTGGCAAATCGCGGTGTTAAGACACTGATGCCCTTTGCAACCACGTACCTATGTGAGAGTGGATTCTCAGCCCTCACTAGCATGAAAACTAAAGACAGGCATAGACTGTGTGTGTAAAATAATTTCAGACTGAGACTCTCTCCAATACAACCCAACATTGCAGAGTTATGAAGCACACCCTTCTCATTAACCTGTGGTGAGTTATTCACAATTTTCGATGAAGAAATAAGGTTTTATATGTAAGATGGCTAAATAAAGAGCAAAATGATTGATTATTATACTATTATTATTTGTGCCCTGGTCCTATAAGAGCTCTTTGTCACTTCCCACGAGCCGGGTTGTGGGAAGTGACATATGTTTAATAAATGTATTGTATAGTGTGTGTGTGGCAGGCTAACAATGATGTCAAAAAAACAAACATTTTAGAGTGCGCTGACCCTGGTGCTAGAGGGGATATGCATCTGACCCTGGTGCTAGAGGGGATATGCATCTAACCCTGGTGCTAGAGGGGATATGCATCTGTCCCTGGTGCTAGAGGGGATATGCATCTGTCCCTGGTGCTAGAGGGGATATGCATCTAACCCTGGTGCTAGAGGGGATATGCATCTGACCCTGGTGCTAGAGGGGATATGCATCTGACCCTGGTGCTAGAGGGGATATGCATCTGTCCCTGGTGCTAGAGGGGATATGCATCTGACCCTGGTGCTAGAGGGGATATGCATCTGACCCTGGTGCTAGAGGGGATATGCATCTGTCCCTGGTGCTAGAGGGGATATGCATCTGACCCTGGTGCTAGAGGGGATATGCATCTGACCCTGGTGCTAGAGGGGATATGCATCTGTCCCTGGTGCTAGAGGGGATATGCATCTGACCCTGGTGCTAGAGGGGATATGCATCTGTCACTGGTGCTAGAGGAGATACGCAGCTGACCCTGGTGCTAGAGGAGATACGCAGCTGACCCTGGTGCTAGAGGGGATACGCAGCTGACCCTGGTGCTAGAGGAGATACGCAGCTGACCCTGGTGCTAGAGGGGATACGCAGCTGACCCTGGTGCTAGAGGGGATATGCAGCTGACCCTGGTGCTAGAGGGGATACGCAGCTGACCCTGGTGCTAGAGGGGATACGCAGCTGACCCTTCTGCTAGAGGGGATACGCAGCTGACCCTGGTGCTAGAGGGGATACGCAGCTGACCCTGGTGCTAGAGGGGGTATGCAGCTGACCCTGGTGCTAGAGGGGGTATGCAGCTGACCCTGGTGCTAGAGGATATGCATCTGACCCTGGTGCTAGAGGGGATATGCATCTGACCCTGGTGCTAGAGGGGATATGCATCTGTCCCTGGTGCTAGAGGGGATATGCAGCTGGAGGTTGAGTGTTTGAAGGGGTACGCAGCAGACCCTGGTGCTAGAGGTATACGGGACTGTTTGAAGGGGTACGGGACTATAAAAAGTTTGGGAACCACTGACCTACAGTGATAGGATGAGACATTTAGTGCAGCTGACCCTGGTGCTAGAGGGGGTATGCAGCTGACCCTCTCTCTCTCTCTCTCTCTCTCTGCAGCTGACCCTGGTGCTCTATGCATCTGACCCTGGTGCTCTCTGCAGCTCTCTCTTTCTCTCTCTCTCTCTCATAGAATAGAATAGAAGATAATCAAATCAAATCAAATCAAATGTATTTACATTTAAGTCATTTAGCAGACGCTCTTATCCAGAGCGACTTATTTGTCACATACACATGGTTAGCAGATGTTAATGCGAGTGTAGCGAAATGCTTGTGCTTCTAGTTCCGACAATGCAGTAATAACCAACAAGTAATCTAGCTAACAATTCCAAAACTACTACCTTATAGACACAGTGTAAGGGGATAAAGAATATGTACATGAAGATATATGAATGAGTGATGGTACAGAGTGGCATAGGCAAGATACAGTAGATGGTATTGAGTACAGTATATACATATGAGATGAGTATGTAAACAAAGTGGCATAGTTAAAGTGGCTAGTGATACATGTATTACATAAAGATGCAGTAGATGATATAAAGTACAGTATATACGTATATATATGAGATGAATAATGTAGGGTATGTAAACATAATATTAGGTAGCATTGTTTAAAGTGACTAGTGATATATTTTACATAATTTCCCATCAATTACCATTATTAAAGTGGCTGGAGTTGAGTCAGTGTGTTGGCAGCAGCCACTCAATGTAGTTTAACAGTCTGATGGCCTTGAGATAGAAGCTGTTTTTCAGTCTCTCGGTCCCAGTTTTGATGCACCTGTACTGACCTTGCCTTCTGGATGATAGCGGGGTGAACAGGCAGTGGCTCGGGTGGTTGTTGTCCTTGATGATCTTTATGGCCTTCCTGCGACATCAGGAGTTGTAGGTGTCCTGGAGGGCAGGTAGTTTGCCCCCGGTAATGCGTTGTGCAGACCTCACTACCCTCTGGAGAGCCTTACGGTTGTGGGCGGAGCAGTTGCCGTACCAGGCGGCGATACAGCCCGACAGGATGCTCTCGATTGTGCATCTGTAGAAGTTTGTGAGTGCTTTTGGTGACAAGCCAAATTTCTTCAGCCTCCTGAGGTTGATGCTGTCTGTATGGGTGTCTGTATGGGTGGACCAATTCAGTTTGTCTGTGATTTGTACGCCGAGGAACTTAAAACTTACTACCCTCTCCACTACTGTTCCATCGATGTGGATAGGGGGTGTTCCCTCTGCTGTTTCCTGAAGTCCACAATCATCTCCTTAGATTTGTTGACGTTGAGTGTGAGGTTATTTTCCTGACACCACACTCCGAGGGCCCTCACCTCCTCTCTGTAGGCCGTCTCGTCGTTGTTGGTAATCAAGCTTACCACTGTTGTGTCGTCCGCAAACTTGATGATTGAGTTGGAGGCGTGTGTGGCCACGCGTCGTGGGTGAACAGGGAGTACAGGAGAGGGCTCAGAACGCACCCTTGTGGGGCCCCAGTGTTGAGTATCAGCGGGGTGGAGATGTTGTTGCCAACCCTCACCACCTAGGGGCGGCCCGTCAGGAAGACCTTTACCCAGTTGCACAGGGCGGGGTCGAGACCCAGGGTCTCGAGCTTGATGACGAGCTTGGAGGGCACTATGGTGTTAAATGCCGAGCTGTAGTCGATGAACAACATTCTCACATAGGTATTCCTCTTGTCCAGATGGGTTAGGGCAGTGTGCAGTGTGGTTGAGATTGCATCGTCTGTGGACCTTTGGGCGGTAAGCAAATTGGAGTGGGTCTAGGGTGTCAGGTAGGTTGGAGGTGATATGGTCCTTGACTAGTCTCTCAAAGCACTTCATGATGACGGAAGTGAGTGCTACGGGGCGGTAGTCGTTGAGCTCAGTTACCTTAGCTTTCTTGGGAACAGGAACAATGGTGGCCTTCTTGAAGCATGGGAACAACAGACTGGGATAGGGATTGATTGAATATGTCCGTAAACACACCAGCCAGCTGGTCTGCGCATGCTCTGAGGGCGCTGAGGGCGCAGTTGGGGATGCCGTCTGGGCCTGCAGCCTTGCGAGGGTTGACACGTTTAAATGTTTTCCTCACGTCGGCTGCAGTGAAGGAGAGTCCGCATGTTTTGGTTGCGGGCCGTGTCAGTGGCACTGTATCGTCCTCAAAGCCACCCCAGAAATAGACTGTTCTCTCTACTACTGTATGGCAAGTGGTACCGGAGTGCCAAGTCTAGGACCAAAAGGCTTCTCAACAGTTTTTACCCCAAGCCATAAGATAGAATGTCATCATGTAATACCATGAAGAAGGTGGTAATCTCTTAAATTCTTACTTTTAATCTGTTAATTATCCCTTATTTCCCAATCCAAACTGTGATAGTAATGGTAGAGATTACACTGCTAAACAAAGGAGTCCAAATCCTCTTAGCAGTAACATAGGAACACACTGATTTTATTCAATAAGGACCTGATATGGTGGGTGAGGCTTTTAACATGATTTACCATTAGCCACTGGGTATCAGGGGTCTGTCACTGAGGGTGTGTGTGATTTGCCTGTCTGATGACATCTTCTGACACCAAGCGTTATCATCCCTAAAATGTACGCACATACGCGCACGTATGCGCACACACACACACACACACACACACACACACACACACACACACACACACACACACACACACACACACACACACACACACACACACACACACACACACACACACACACACACACACACACACACACACACACACACACACACACACACACACACACACACACACACACTCTATTCTGATGGGCTTAGTCTCGCTGCCAGTGTGAGTGAGAGCAGATTCCATATTTCCCAGCTACAAAAGGAAAAACCCATTCCTACCACTCCCCCAGGTACCTTATCCCATTTCATACAGCAGGCTTGATCCGATCACCAAGCCTCTCCAGAAGCTTCAAAAGAAGGAATGAATCAAATGGGATCCTTAACTCAAAAGTGTTCCTCCAGCATCATGTCTATTATTTTCTGATTATCTAAGACTGCATTTCTTGGAAAACAGGCAAGGCTCCATTGAGCCCTGATTACAACGCCAGGGAAGACATAGCTACACAGGAACATTTAAAGGAGTATTCATGGGCATCCCTTATGAATGTAGACTGAGAGGCCTAATATATGTACAGTAAGACTGTATAACTATGCTACATCACATGAATGTCACACCAAGACAACAAATCAAAATCAAATCAAACTTTATTTGTCACATGCGCCGAATATAACAAGTGTAGACCTTACCTTGAAACGCTTACAAGCCCTTAACCAACAACGCAGTTCAAGAAATAGAGTTAAGGAAATATTTACTAAATAAACTAAAGTAAAAAAGAATTAAAAAGTAACACAATAACATAACAATAACGAGGCTATGTACACTGAGTCAGCGTGCGAGGGAAGAGGTAGAGGTAATTTGTACATGTAGGCAGAGGTGAAGTGACTATGCATAGATAATAAACAGCGAGTAGCAGCAGTATACAAAACAAATGGGGGGTGGGGGTCAATGTAATAGTCCAGTGTCCATTTGATTAATTGTTCAGCAGTCTTATGGCTTGGGGATAGAAGCTGTTAAGGAGCATTTTGGTCCTAGACTTGGTGCTCCGGTACCGCTTGACGTGCGATAGCAAAGAAAACAGTCTATGACTTGGATAACTGGAGTCTCTGACAATTTCATGGGCTTTCCTCTGACACGGCCTACTATATAGGTCCTGGATTGCAGGAACTTGGCCCCAGTGATGTACTGGGCCGTACACACTACCCTCTGTAGCGCCTTACGGTCAGATGCCGAGAAGTTGCCATACCAGGCAGGGATGCAACCGGTCAGGATGCTCTCGATGGTGCAGCTGTAGAACTATTTAAGAATCTGGGGACCCATGACAAATATTCAAATCAAATCAAAGTTTATTTGTCACGTGCGCAATGCAGATAGTCCGGATAGCCAATGTGCTGGGTACCGGTTGGTCGGGCTAAATTATGTAGTATGTACATGAATGTATAGTTAATGTGACTAATCATATATGATAAACAGAGAGTAGCAGCAGCTCAAAAGAGGGGTTGGGGGGGAGGCACACAATGCAAATAGTCTGGGTAGCCATTTGATTACCTATTCAGGAGTCTTATGGCTTGGGGTAAAAACTGTTGAGAAGCCCTTTGGTCCTAGACGTGGCACTCCGGTACCACTTGCCATACAGTAATAGAGAGAACAGTCTATTTCTGGGGTGGCTGGGGTCTTTGACAATTTTTAGGGCCATCCTCTGACACCGCCTGGTGTAGAGGTCCGGGATGGCAGGCAGCTTGGCCCCAGTGATGTACTGGGCCGTACGCACTACCCTCTGTATGCCTTGCAGGCAGAGGCCAAGCTTTTGCCATATCAGGCAGGGATGCAACCATGCTATCGATGTTGCAGCTGTAAAACCGTTTGAGGATCTGAGGACCCATGCCAAATCTTTTTAGTTTCCTGAGGGGGATAGGCGTTGTTGTGCCCTATTCACAACTGTCTTGGTGTGTTTGGACCATTCTAGTTTCTTGGTGATGAGGACACCAAGGAACTTGAAGCTCTCGACCTGCTCCACTACAGCCCTGTCGATGAGAATGGGGGCTTGCTCAGCCCTCCTTTTCTTGTAGTCCACAATCATCTCCTTAGTCTTGGTTACGTTGAGGGATGGGTTGTTATTCTGGCACCATACTGCCAGGTTTCTGACCTCCTCCCTATAGGCTGTCTCGTCGTTGTCGGTGATCAGGCCTACCACTGTTGTGTCATCTGCAAACTTAATGGTGGTGTTGGAATCGTGCCTGGCCACACAGTCGTGGGTGAACAGGGAGTACAGGAGAGGACTGAGCAAGCACACCTGAGGGGCTCCAGTGTTGAGGATCAGTGTGGCAGATGTGTTGCTACCTACCCTGGGGGCAGCCCGTCAGGAAGTCCAGGATCCAGTTGCAGAGGGAGGTGTTTAGTCCCAGGATCCTTAGCTTAGTGATGAGCTTTGAGGGTACTATGGTGTTTAACGCTGAGCTGTAGTCAATGAATAGCATTCTCACTTAGGTGTTTCTTATGTCCAGATGGGAAAGGGCAGTGTGGATTGCAATACAGATTGCATCCTCTGTGGATCTGTTTGAGCGGTATGCAAATTGGAGTGGATCTAGGATTTCTGGGATAATGGTGCTGATGTGAGCCATTACCAGCCTTTCAAAGCACTTCATAGCTACGGACGTGAGTGCTACGGGTCTCTTGTCATTTAGGCAGGTTCCCTTAGTGTTTTTGGGCACAGGGACTATGCCGGTCTGCTTGAAACATGTTGGTATTAATGACTCAGTCAGAGACATGTTGCAAATGTCAGAGAAGACACTTGCCAGTTGGTCAGCACATGCCCGGAGCACACGTCCTGGTAATCCGCCTGGCCCCGCAGTCTTGTGAATGTTGACCTGTTTAAAGGTCTTGCTCACACGTGGCTACGGAGAGCCGTCATCCAGAACAGTTGGTGCTCTCGTGCATGCTTCAGTGTTGCTTGCCTCAAAGCGAGCATAAAAGGCGTTTAGCTCGTCTGGTAGGCTCGTGTCACTGGGCAGCTCGCGTCTGGGTTTACCTTTGTAGCCCGTAATAATTTGCAAGCCCTGCCACATCCAACGAGCTTCAGAGCTAGTGTAATAGGATTAAATCTTAATCCTATATTGACGCTTTGCTTGTTTTATGGTTTGTCTGAGGACATAGTGAAATTTCTTATAGGCATCTAGATTAGTGGGGATGTTGCCTGTAATTCATGGCTTCTGGTTGGAATATGTACTTACGGTCACTGTGGGGACGACGTTGTCGAGGCACTTATTGATGAAGCCGATGACGGAGTTGGTATACTCCTCAATTCCATTGGATGAATCCCAGAACATATTCCAGTCTGTGCTAGCAAAACAGTCCTGTAGAGTAGCATCCGCACCATCTGACCACTTGCGTATTGAGCAAGTCGGATTTGCCAAATGGAAGGCGGGGGAGAGCTTTTTGTATGCATCTCTTTATGTGGAGTAAAGGGGGTCTTGAGTTTTTTTCCCTCTGGTTGCACATGTGACATGCCGCTAAATATTTTTGTAAAACTGATTTAAACTGCATTAAAGTCCCCAGTCACTAGGAGGGCCACTTCTGGGAGATCATTGTCTTGTTTGCTTATGTGTCACGGCTGTCGTCAGATGAAGAAGGAGACCAAGGTGCAGCATGGTAAGTGTTCATGATATATTTATTACTCCAAACACTCGAACAAAATAACAAAGAGTCAAAACCGAAACAGTCCTGTCAGGTGCAGACACTAAACAGAAAATAACTACCCACAAAACACAGGTGGGGAAAAGGCTACCTAAGTATGATTCCTAATCAGAGAAATAATAGACCGCTGCCTCTGATTGGGAACCACACTCGGCCAAAAACAAAGAAATAGAAAACATAGAAATAAAGAAACTAGAATGCCCACCCTAGTCACACCCTGGCCTAACCAAAATAGAGAATAAAAGCCTCTCTATGGCCAGGGCATGACTTTATGGTCTTATAGAGTTGGTTGATTGAGCTCTTAGTGCCAGCATCGGTCTGTGTTAGTAAATAGACGGATAATATAGATGAGAACTCTCTTGGTAGATAGTGTGGTCTACCGCTTATCATAAGGTACTCTACCTCAGGCGAGCAATACCTCGAGACTTCTTTAATGTTAGACATCACACACCAGCTGTTATTGACAAAAAGACACACCCCCACCTCTTGTCCTGCCAGATGTAGGTTCTCTGTTCTGACGGTGCATTGAAAATCCCTCTGGCTATATATTGTACGTGTTGTCGTTCAGCCACGACTCGGTGAAACATAAGATATTACAGTTCTTAATGTCCCGTTGGTAGGATAATTGTAATCGTAGGTCATACATTTTTATTTTCCAATGATTTCATGTTAGCAAGTAGAATTGATGGCAATGGGAGTTTACTCGCTCGCCTACGGATTCTCAAAAGGCAACCTGATCTGCTTCCTCTTTTCCTCTGTCTTTTCTTCGCGCAAATGACGGGGATCTTGGTCTGTTCCCAGGAGAGCAGTATATCTTTCTCATTCGACTCGTTAAAGGAAAAAGCTTCTTCCAGTCCGTGGAGAGTAATCCTAGTTCTGATGTTTAGTAGTTCTTTTCGGGCATAAGAGACGGTAGCAGCAACATAATGCACAAAATAAGTTTAAAAAATAAGTTACAAATAACATAGAAAAACGAACAAATAGCACAATTGATTACGGGCATGTTAAACATCAGATGATGTTGGCGTCATTTTATCTTATCTACCAAGTCGTTTTTTAATCATTATTCTCAGGTGGGTTTTCAAAGGAGTTTTTGTAGGCATGTCTTATAGGAATGCAGAAGTAAAACCCTTATTACATATAACTATGCTACATAACATAAACACCACATCAATACACTACACTTGAGTACAAAAGTAAAGCCAACATACCCACTGTGTGGGGTTTGGAGATGTGGCTGTACAGTGTAGCATGCCTCACCCTGTATCTGAACTCTTTTCTATGGTATTGTCTTGTACTGAATGGCTGGGATTTGATGACTGCTAGCAAGGCCATCACTGAAACTAGACAAATAAAGTGCAATGATAAACAGAAGAATACACACACAGGCCTGTGGTGTCCTGGGATGATGACAGGAGTTGGGATGAGGACAGGAGTCAGGACTGTTGGAATTAGGACAGGAGTCAGGACTGTTGGGTTGAGGACAGGAGTCAAGACTGCTGGGTTGAGGACAGGAGTCAGGACTGTTGGGTTGAGGACAGGAGTCAAGACTGCTGGGTTGAGGACAGGAGTCAGGACTGTTGGGTTGAGGACAGGAGTCAAGACTGCTGGGTTGAGGACTCAGGACTGTTGGGTTGAGGACAGGAGTCAAGACTGCTGGGTTGAGGACAGGAGTCAGGACTGTTGGGTTGAGGACAGGAGTCAAGACTGCTGGGTTGAGGACAGGAGTCAGGACTGTTGGGTTGAGGACAGGAGTCAAGACTGCTGGGTTGAGGACAGGAGTCAGGACTGTTGGGTTGAGGACAGGAGTCAAGACTGCTGGGTTGAGGACAGGAGTCAGGACTGTTGGGTTGAGGACAGGAGTCAAGACTGCTGGGTTGAGGACAGGAGTCAGGACTGTTGGGTTGAGGACAGGAGTCAAGACTGCTGGGTTGAGGACAGGAGTCAGGACTGTTGGGTTGAGGACAGGAGTCAAGACTGCTGGGTTGAGGACAGGAGTCAGACTGTTGGGTTGAGGACAGGAGTCAAGACTTGGGTTGAGGACAGGAGTCAGGACTGTTGGGTTGAGGACAGGAGTCAGGACTGTTGGGTTGAGGACAGGAGTCAAGACTGCTGGGTTGAGGACAGGAGTCAAGACTGCTGGGTTGAGGACAGGAGTCAGGACTGTTGGGATGAGGACAGGAGTCAGGACTGGTGGGATGAGGACAGGAGTCAGGACTGTTGGGATGAGGACAGGAGTCAGGGTGACTCAGGAGAGAGCTCTGGGAAAGCTGCGAGGCTCCAACAGCAGTTCCGACATCGCTCCTCATCCCAAAGCGTAATCAGGGGTTAGTAGTGAGAAACACACTCGTCACCACTGAGCAGACACTGAAAATCACTCTGACACACACAGCTGTCAACACTAACCTGACTCGTGAGAAGTGATGCGTCACTGTGTGTGTCTGTGTTTGTGTGTATGTGCGTATCTGTATGCACAACTCTGACATACTTAGCATTTTTGGAGCAAAATGAACATCTGTTTATTATTGTACCCTTTCCAGCTGAATTCTGACATATGTACACGTAGTTGTCGTGAAAGCAGTGCAGTGGTCAGTGTGTGTGTCCCTATAGGGTTCTCCAGTGAGTGAAACTAACCCCTGCATGGCCTGCCTCTGTGTAATCCATCACTTTACTAAAGGTATTAGTACTGTAGCCACGGTTGTGGAGACCATTAGCTTTCTAATTAGCCTAGCGCTAACTCGCTGCAGTAGGCAGTATATAGAACACAGTCCCAGCCACACTTAACAAGTGTACTTTAATTGGCATCGTGATTACAGAAAGGGAGGCAGCAAATCTTTCCCTCTCCCTCCCCAGCCATCCTAATGGAAATCTATTCTTCCAGCCGCGTCTGTGCTTTTCTAAGCAGGTGACCAGGCTGGGGTTTGGCAGGGCTTTATGCTAACACTGCTCAGCACTAAAACACATGGCAAGCTATATCAGCAGCATTCACAGTTAAAGATGCACTCTCAAACTCTTGTATAATTTAAGCCAATAGTTTTGAAAGTGGTGCTCACGAGCCAAAACGGGTCCCTGTTTTTTGTATACTATGTCATCCAAATGTGTACTATGTCATCCATTTGGTGTGATATGTTACGAATTTACGCATGGACGCACACACACACACACACAGTCTTGTACAGCTAACCTTGTGGGGGGGGTACACAGTTCAGTCCCATTCATTTTCCCTAATCCCTAACTTAAACCTAACCTTACCGCACGCACGCACGCACGCACGCACCCTAACCTTAACCCAAAACCTAACCTTAACCCTAACCCTAACCTAAACCTAATTCAAGCCCTAACCCTAAACCTAATTCTAGCCCTAACACTAATTCTAACACCAATTCTAACCGTAACCCTAAACCTAATTCAAGCCCTAACCCTAAACCTAATTCTAGCCCTAACACTAATTCTAACACTAATTCTAACCGTAACCCTAAACTCCACAGAAATAGCATTTGACCTTGTGGGGACCAACAATATGTCCCCCGTTGGTAAAAAAAGGTGTGTTTACAAGTCTTGTGGGAACGTCTGTTCCCCACAAGAATATTTAAACATGTCCACGCACACAGTATTCAATACAGTACATATAAATAGGCCCCAGAGGGAAAGGATGGTCACCTCATAGCATGTTCTATAAATCGCTCCACTTGTCACTTCCATTAAGCTCACATGTTCCTGTGTAGGAGCACATCTATAATGCAGGAGTCCATGGCCTGGCTGCAGGGAGCACACGGGAGCTGTGTTGTCCCAGGTGCCACCATTAGACATGTAATGGAGAAAATGGAGGATGCAGACCGCTGTCTGAACACACTGTCTGAACAGGGATAAAATCTGCAGACGTGTCCACTCTATATCTCCAGAGCTCACAGGCCTCTAACCCCTCAGACACACACACACACACACACACACACACACACACACACACACACACACACACACACACACACACACACACACACACACACACACACACACACACACACACACACACACACACACACACACACACACACACACACACACACACACACACACACACACACACACACACACACCAATCAGTCCCCATACACAGCAGTGCCAGTAAGGCTCAGACGTGCCTTATGGATGTGGCAATAAAATAGACTGATAGTAAATGCTGTTGTAGTGAAAACAGCAGCAGTAATAGCCTATTAGGACAAAGCAGTAAGAATCACTGTCTGATTTACAATACCAGTCAAAAGTTTGGACACTCCTACATCAAAGGTTTTTCTTATTTTTTAAAACAATTTTCTACATTGTAAAATAATAGCAAAGACATCAAAACTAGGAAATAACACATATGGAATTATGTTGTAAACAAAAAAAGTGCTGAACAAACCAAAATATATGTTATATTAGGCCCTAACAGTTTGTTGGCACTGTTTGTCACCGTTATAGTGTAATTAATGTATTGTTTGGTGTTGTGTGGTTGCTTTGCTGGCAGGCATCCCACATTGTTTTTGTTTGCCCCATCAAGATTTACATGATAAAATCACCACTGCTAACATAGTAGAATATGATAGAATAGAGTATATACATATGAGATGAGTAATGCAAAACATGTAAACATTATTAAAGTGACTAGTGTTCCATTATTGAAGTGGCCAGTGATTTAAAGTCTATGTATATAGGGCCTCTAATGTGCTTGTGATGGCTATTTAACAGTCTCATGGCCTTGAGATAGAAGCTGTTTTTCAGTCTCTTGGTCCCAGCTTTGATGCACCTGTACCGACCTCGCCTTCTGGATGATAGCGGGGTGAACAGGCAGTGGCTCAGGTGGTTGTTGTCCGTGATGATCGGGGGCTGTAGGTGTCCTGGAGGGCAGGTAGTTTGCCCCCGGTGAAGCGGTGGACAGACCACACCACCCTCTGGAGAGCTCTGCAGTTGCGGGTGGTGCAGTCGCTTAGGGGCTAGAAGCACGGCTGCCCTATCTATCGGCGCCACTTTATTGGTCTGTATGAGCCTGTTAGACTTACAAACCAGCAGAGTGAGAATATATGAAACCATATACGCATAATCCTAAATTCAATGTCTTGTAAAAGCCATAAAACGGCCGAATGAGATCATAAAATATGCAATATGGAGAGTTTGTGTGCATAAAAAATAATATAGCAGCATATAAGCCCAGGCACAGAGCAGGATCCTAAACCCATATAAACCCAAACCAACAGACGAGCCAATGTCCCCTCTGCAGGTGCAATGATTCACGGGAGAATTCATCTGGAGACAAGGTGTGGGGACATAAATCACATCTACTCAAAGCCATCCTCATGCACCAAAACCCAGACTCGTGCTAGTGTGTGTCTGCTGTAGATCACTATCATTTCAATCTCTCCCTAGCACAAACGCACAGCATCCTGGGTGCTGATTTGACATCGGGCTGAGCTCATTGATTTGTGACTGAGCTGGCTGAGCTGTGAGAAATATTTAAACCACGAACTGAGCCCCCCCCCCCTTCCCCCTTTCTCTCTATGGCTGCCATTGGGGTGTGTAGAGTTTGTGGGTGAGGAGGGAGAATGTGATTCAATGCTCTGGGGTGTGGCGAGCCCTCCCTATCCCTCAGTCTCTCAGTCTCTGAGTCAGCCATCGCACCAGTACTAAGTTTGCACCTGTTATTGTCCAGAGGGAATACAGTACAACATAAAGGTAGACCAAAAATATCAAGGTCAAGTGTAAATGTAGACTGTTTTTCCCATCTGAAAATAAACATTACATACACAGTAGGTGCAAATGTTAGTCATAACAGAGATTGAGTCTCTTTATCTGTCTGTCCCACACTGGACTACTCTGTCATTCCTTCCTCTCTCCTCCACCTCTCCTTCCTCTCTCCTCCACCTCTCCTTCCTCTCTCCTCCCTCCTCCACCTCTCCGCACTGCGGACTGTCCCTCAGCACCCACCCTGTCTTTAAGCAACATATTCATCTCTGCATCAATGACATCATCACTGGAAGGAGGGAGGGAGGGAGACAGACACAGAGAGAGAGAGAGACACAGAGAGAGAGACACAGAGAGAGACACAGAGAGAGAGAGACACAGAGAGAGAGAGAGACACAGAGAGAGACACAGAGAGAGAGAAACAGGGAGAGAGACACAGAGAGAGAGAGAGAGAGAGAGAGAGAGAGAGAGAGAGAGAGAGAGAGAGAGAGAGAGAGAGAGAGAGAGAGAGAGAGAGAGAGAGAGAGAGAGAGAGAGAGAGAGAGAGAGAGAGAGAGAGAGAGAATGAGAATGAGAGAGAGAATGAAAATGAGAATGAGAGAGAGAGAGAGAATGAGAAGAAGAGAGAATGAGAGAGAATGAGAGAGAATGAGAGAATGAGAATGAGAGAATGAGAATGAGAAAGAGAGATAATAAGAATGATAATGAGAGAGAGAGAATGAGAATGAGAGAGAATGAGAATGAGAATGAGAATGAGAAAGAGAGAGAATAAGAATGATAATGAGAATGAGAAAGAGAGAATGAGAATGAGAATGAGAGAGAGAGAATGAGAATGAGAATGAGAATGAGAATGAGAAAGAGAGAGAATAAGAATGATAATGAGAGAGAGAATGAGAATGAGAAAATGAGAATGAGAAAGAGAGAATGAGAATGAGAGAGAGAGAATGAGAATGAGAATGAGAGAGAGAATGAGAATGAGATAGAGAGAATGAGAATGAGAAAGAGAGAATGAGAATAAGAGAGAGAAAGAGAAGGGGAGGAGATATAAAAAGAGATATGCTGCTGCCTCCAGCCTGGGAGCTGTCTGACTACTTTGGAGTCCCTGAGGTGTCATGGTGGATCTGGTCTGGTGTGGGAGAGGGAGGAGGAGAGGAAATGAGGAGAGCATGGAAACTTACTCAGTGCTACCGGACTGCAATTAATAGTGACGTTAAAATAAGGTCACATATTTTCGACATCATCATCTCTTCATAATAAAACAATGTACCACAGTCGCAAAGATCCGCCTCACTGCCCACTGGCCTACATTAGCTCCCTCTGTGATTGGCTGCGATGGCTTGAGGGCCCAGGTGTCACAGTGCAGCCAAAGCAAACAGCTCACAGAGTCATGCTGCTGGTAAACAGGAAGGAAGGAGAAACAGAGGAGGAAACAAAGGATAACACAATAAGACAGGAGAAAATGTGAGGTGAAAAGTGTGGTGCTTCTCTCCAACAGACCTCCTGCTTTTTGCTTTTTCTGCTATTTAACTCCATGACAATGAATCTGGCATTACTTTACAGTGATGAACAGGTATCTCTTTACACTGATGAACAGGTATATCTTTACACTGATGAACAGTTATCTCTTTACACCGATGAACAGTTATCTCTTTACACTGATGAACAGTTATCTCTTTACACTGATGAACAGGTATCTCTTTACACTGATGAACAGTTATCTCTTTACACTGATGAACAGTTATCTCTTTACACTGATGAACAGTTATCTCTTTACACTGATGAACAGTTATCTCTTTACACTGATGAACAGTTATCTCTTTACACTGATGAACAGTTATCTCTTTACACTGATGAACAGTTATCTCTTTACACTGATGAACAGTTATCTCTTTACACTGATGAACAGTTATCTCTTTACACTGATGAACAGTTATCTCTTTACACTGATGAACAGTTACAGTGCCTTGCAAAAGTATTCATCCCTCTTGGAGCTTTTACTATTTTGTTGAATTACAACCTGTAATTTAAATGGATTTTGGGGGGATTTCATGTAATGGACATACACAAAATAGTCCAGATTGAAGAAGTGAAAATAATCTAAATGTATTCACCCCCTTTGCTATGAGGCCCCTAAATAAGATCTGGTGTAACCAATTACCTTCAGAAGTCACATAATTAAATAAAGTCCAACTGTGTGCAATCTAAGTGTCACAAGATCTATCACATGATCTCAGTATATATACACCTGTTCTGAAAGACCCCAGAGTCTGCAATACCACTAAACAAGGGGCACCACCAAGCAAACGGCACCATGAAGACCAAGGAGCTCTCCAAACAGGTCAGGGACAAAGTTGTAGAGAAGTGAAGATCAGGGTTGGGTAATAAAAAAATATCCGAAACTTTGAACATCCTACAGAGCACCATTAAATCAATTTCTTAAAAAATGGAAAGAATATGGCACCACAACAAACCTGCCAAGACAGGGCCACCCACCAAAACTCACAGACCAGGCAAGGGGGGCAAGGGTGTCCATAGGACCACTTTAAGCATAAGACTCCACAGAGCTGGGCTTTACAGAGGAGTGGTCAGAAAGAGCCATTGCTTAAAGACAAAAATAGGAACACACGTTTGGTTTTCGCCAAAAGGCACGTGGGAGACTCCCTAACCATATGGAAGAAGGTACTCTGGTCAGATGAGACTAAAATAGAGTTTTTTTGGCCATCAAGGAAAATGCTATGTCTGGCACGAACTCAACACCTCACATCACCCCGAGAACAACATCCCTACAGTGAAGCATGGTGGTGGCAGCATCATGCTGTGGGGATGTTTTTCATCGGCAGTGACTGGGAAACTGGTCAGAATTGAAGGAATGATGGATGATGCTAAATACAGGGAAATTCTTGAGGGAAACCTGTTTCAGTCTTCAGGAGATTTGAGACTGGGACAGAAGTTCACCTTCCAGCAGGACAATGACCCTAAGCATATTGCTAAAGCAACACTCGAGTGGTTTAAGGAGAAACATTTAAACGTCTTGGAATGGCCTAGTCAAAGCCCAGACCACAATCCAATTGAGAATCTATGGTATGACTTAAAGCTTGCTGTACGCCAGCGGAACCCATTAAACTTGAAGGAGCTGGAGAAGTTTTGCCTTGAAGAATGGGCAAAAATCCCATTGCTAGATGTGCCAACCTTATAGAGACATACCCCAAGAGACTGAAATTGCTGCAAAAGGTGTGTCTACAAAGTATTGACTTTGGGGGAGGGGGGGGGGGAATATTTACGCACACTCAAGTTTTCCGTTTTTTTTGTCTTATTTCTTCTTTGTTTCAACAATAAAAAATATTTTGCATCTTCAAAGTGGTAGGCATGCTGTGTAAATAAAATGATACAAATCTCCTTAAACTGATGAACTGTTATCTGTTTATACTGATGAACAGTTCTCTTTACACTGATGAACTGTTATCTGTTTACACTGATTAACTGTTATCTGTTTACACTGATGAACAGTTATCTCTTTACACTGATGAACTGTTATCTGTTTACACTGATGAACAGTTATCTCTTTACACTGATGCACCGTTATCTGTTTACACTGATGAACTGTTATCTGTTTACACTGATTAACTGTTATCTGTTTACACTGATGAACAGTTATCTCTTTACACTGATGAACTGTTATCTGTTTACACTGATGAACAGTTATCTCTTTACACTGATGCACCGTTATCTGTTTACACTGATGAACAGTTATCTGTTTACACTGATGCACCGTTATCTCTTTACACTGATTAACTGTTATCTGTTTACACTGATGAACAGTTATCTCTTTACACTGATGCACCGTTATCTGTTTACACTGATGAACAGTTATCTGTTTACACTGATGCACCGTTATCTGTTTACACTGATTAACTGTTATCTGTTTACACTGATTAACTGTTATTTGTTTACACTGATGATCAGTTATCTGTTTACACTGATGAACAGTTATCTGTTTACACTGATGCACCGTTATCTGTTTACACTGATTAACTGTTATCTGTTTACACTGATGAACAGTTATCTGTTTACACTGATGAACTGTTATCTGTTTACACTGATGAACTGTTATCTGTTTACACTGATGAACAGTTACAGTGCCTTGCAAAAGTATTCATCCCTCTTGGAGCTTTTACTATTTTGTTGAATTACACCCTGTAATTTAAATGGATTTTGGGGGGGATTTCATGTAATGGACATACACAAAATAGTCCAAATTGAAGAAGTGAAAAGAATCTAAATGTATTCACCCCTTTGCTATGAGGCCCCTAAATAAGATCTGGTGTAACCAATTACCTTCAGAAGTCACATAATTAAATAAAGTCCAACTGTGTGCAATCTAAGTGTCACAAGATCTATCACATGATCTCAGTATATATACACCTGTTCTGAAAGACCCCAGAGTCTGCAATACCACTAAACAAGGGGCACCACCAAGCAAACGGCACCATGAAGACCAAGGAGCTCTCCAAACAGGTCAGGGACAAAGTTGTAGAGAAGTGAAGATCAGGGTTGGGTAATAAAAAAATATCCGAAACTTTGAACATCCTACAGAGCACCATTAAATCAATTTCTTAAAAAATGGAAAGAATATGGCACCACAACAAACCTGCCAAGAGAGGGCCACCCACCAAAACTCACAGACCAGGCAAGGGGGGCAAGGGTGTCCATAGGACCACTTTAAGCATTAGACTCCACAGAGCTGGGCTTTACAGAGGAGTGGTCAGAAAGAGCCATTGCTTAAAGACCAAAATAGGAAAACACGTTTGGTTTTCGCCAAAAGGCACGTGGGAGACTCCCTAACCATATGGAAGAAGGTACTCTGGTCAGATGAGACTAAAATAGAGTTTTTTTGGCCATCAAGGAAAATGCTATGTCTGGCACGAACTCAACACCTCACATCACCCCGAGAACAACATCCCTACAGTGAAGCATGGTGGTGGCAGCATCATGCTGTGGGGATGTTTTTCATCGGCAGTGACTGGGAAACTGGTCAGAATTGAAGGAATGATGGATGATGCTAAATACAGGGAAATTCTTGAGGGAAACCTGTTTCAGTCTTCAGGAGATTTGAGACTGGGACAGAAGTTCACCTTCCAGCAGGACAATGACCCTAAGCATATTGCTAAAGCAACACTCGAGTGGTTTAAGGAGAAACATTTAAACGTCTTGGAATGGCCTAGTCAAAGCCCAGACCACAATCCAATTGAGAATCTATGGTATGACTTAAAGCTTGCTGTACGCCAGCGGAACCCATTAAACTTGAAGGAGCTGGAGAAGTTTTGCCTTGAAGAATGGGCAAAAATCCCATTGCTAGATGTGCCAACCTTATAGAGACATACCCCAAGAGACTGAAATTGCTGCAAAAGGTGTGTCTACAAAGTATTGACTTTGGGGGGGGGGGGGGGAATATTTACGCACACTCAAGTTTTCCGTTTTTTTGTCTTATTTCTTCTTTGTTTCAACAATAAAAAATATTTTGCATCTTCAAAGTGGTAGGCATGCTGTGTAAATAAAATGATACAAATCTCCTTAAACTGATGAACTGTTATCTGTTTATACTGATGAACAGTTCTCTTTACACTGATGAACTGTTATCTGTTTACACTGATTAACTGTTATCTGTTTACACTGATGAACAGTTATCTCTTTACACTGATGAACTGTTATCTGTTTACACTGATGAACAGTTATCTCTTTACACTGATGCACCGTTATCTGTTTACACTGATGAACTGTTATCTGTTTACACTGATTAACTGTTATCTGTTTACACTGATGAACAGTTATCTCTTTACACTGATGAACTGTTATCTGTTTACACTGATGAACAGTTATCTCTTTACACTGATGCACCGTTATCTGTTTACACTGATGAACAGTTATCTGTTTACACTGATGCACCGTTATCTCTTTACACTGATTAACTGTTATCTGTTTACACTGATGAACAGTTATCTCTTTACACTGATGCACCGTTATCTGTTTACACTGATGAACAGTTATCTGTTTACACTGATGCACCGTTATCTGTTTACACTGATTAACTGTTATCTGTTTACACTGATTAACTGTTATTTGTTTACACTGATGATCAGTTATCTGTTTACACTGATGAACAGTTATCTGTTTACACTGATGCACCGTTATCTGTTTACACTGATTAACTGTTATCTGTTTACACTGATGAACAGTTATCTGTTTACACTGATGAACTGTTATCTGTTTACACTGATGAACTGTTATCTGTTTACACTGATGAACAGTTACAGTGCCTTGCAAAAGTATTCATCCCTCTTGGAGCTTTTACTATTTTGTTGAATTACACCCTGTAATTTAAATGGATTTTGGGGGGGATTTCATGTAATGGACATACACAAAATAGTCCAAATTGAAGAAGTGAAAAGAATCTAAATGTATTCACCCCCTTTGCTATGAGGCCCCTAAATAAGATCTGGTGTAACCAATTACCTTCAGAAGTCACATAATTAAATAAAGTCCAACTGTGTGCAATCTAAGTGTCACAAGATCTATCACATGATCTCAGTATATATACACCTGTTCTGAAAGACCCCAGAGTCTGCAATACCACTAAACAAGGGGCACCACCAAGCAAACGGCACCATGAAGACCAAGGAGCTCTCCAAACAGGTCAGGGACAAAGTTGTAGAGAAGTGAAGATCAGGGTTGGGTAATAAAAAAATATCCGAAACTTTGAACATCCTACAGAGCACCATTAAATCAATTTCTTAAAAAATGGAAAGAATATGGCACCACAACAAACCTGCCAAGAGAGGGCCACCCACCAAAACTCACAGACCAGGCAAGGGGGGCAAGGGTGTCCATAGGACCACTTTAAGCATTAGACTCCACAGAGCTGGGCTTTACAGAGGAGTGGTCAGAAAGAGCCATTGCTTAAAGACCAAAATAGGAAAACACGTTTGGTTTTCGCCAAAAGGCACGTGGGAGACTCCCTAACCATATGGAAGAAGGTACTCTGGTCAGATGAGACTAAAATAGAGTTTTTTTGGCCATCAAGGAAAATGCTATGTCTGGCACGAACTCAACACCTCACATCACCCCGAGAACAACATCCCTACAGTGAAGCATGGTGGTGGCAGCATCATGCTGTGGGGATGTTTTTCATCGGCAGTGACCGGGAAACTGGTCAGAATTGAAGGAATGATGGATGATGCTAAATACAGGGAAATTCTTGAGGGAAACCTGTTTCAGTCTTCAGGAGATTTGAGACTGGGACAGAAGTTCACCTTCCAGCAGGACAATGACCCTAAGCATATTGCTAAAGCAACACTCGAGTGGTTTAAGGAGAAACATTTAAACGTCTTGGAATGGCCTAGTCAAAGCCCAGACCACAATCCAATTGAGAATCTATGGTATGACTTAAAGCTTGCTGTACGCCAGCGGAACCCATTAAACTTGAAGGAGCTGGAGAAGTTTTGCCTTGAAGAATGGGCAAAAATCCCATTGCTAGATGTGCCAACCTTATAGAGACATACCCCAAGAGACTGAAATTGCTGCAAAAGGTGTGTCTACAAAGTATTGACTTTGGGGGAGGGGGGGGGGAATATTTACGCACACTCAAGTTTTCAGTTTTTTTGTCTTATTTCTTCTTTGTTTCAACAATAAAAAATATTTTGCATCTTCAAAGTGGTAGGCATGCTGTGTAAATAAAATGATACAAATCTCCTTAAACTGATGAACTGTTATCTGTTTACACTGATTAACTGTTATCTGTTTACACTGATGAACTGTTATCTGTTTACAGTGATGAACAGTTATCTCTTTACACTGATGAACTGTTATGTGTTTACAGTGATGAACAGTTCTCTTTACACTGATGAACAGTTATGTGTTTACACTGATGAACTGTTATGTGTTTACAGTGATGAACAGTTATCTCTTTACAGTGATGAACAGTTATTTCTTTACACTGATGCACCGTTATCTCTTTACACTGATGAACAGTTAATTCTTTACACTGATGAAAAGAGCTCTCTCTTTACACTGATGAACAGTTATCTCTTTACACTGATGAACAGTTATTTCTTTACACTGATGAACAGTTATGTGTTTACACTGATGCACCGTTATCTCTTTACACTGATGAACAGTTATGTGTTTACACTGATGAAAAGAGCTCTCTCTTTACACTGATGAACTGTTATGTGTTTACAGTGATGAACAGTTATCTCTTTACACTGATGAACAGTTATGTGTTTACACTGATGAACAGTTATTTCTTTACACTGATGAACAGTTATGTGTTTACACTGATGAAAAGAGCTCTCTCTTTACACTGATGAACTGTTATGTGTTTACAGTGATGAACAGTTATCTCTTTACACTGATGAACAGTTATGTGTTTACACTGATGAACAGTTATGTGTTTACACTGATGAACAGTTATCTCTTTACACTGATGAACTGTTATGTGTTTACAGTGATGAACAGTTATCTCTTTACACTGATGAACAGTTATGTGTTTACACTGATGAACTGTTATGTGTTTACAGTGATGAACAGTTATCTCTTTACAGTGATGAACAGTTATTTCTTTACACTGATGCACCGTTATCTCTTTACACTGATGAACAGTTAATTCTTTACACTGATGAAAAGAGCTCTCTCTTTACACTGATGAACAGTTATCTCTTTACACTGATGAACAGTTATTTCTTTACACTGATGAACAGTTATGTGTTTACACTGATGCACCGTTATCTCTTTACACTGATGAACAGTTATGTGTTTACACTGATGAAAAGAGCTCTCTCTTTACACTGATGAACTGTTATGTGTTTACAGTGATGAACAGTTATCTCTTTACACTGATGAACAGTTATGTGTTTACACTGATGAACAGTTATTTCTTTACACTGATGAACAGTTATGTGTTTACACTGATGAAAAGAGCTCTCTCTTTACACTGATGAACTGTTATGTGTTTACAGTGATGAACAGTTATCTCTTTACACTGATGAACAGTTATGTGTTTACACTGATGAACAGTTATCTCTTTACACTGATGAACAGTTATCTCTTTACACTGATGCACCGTTATCTCTTTACACTGATGAACAGTTAATTCTTTACACTGATGAAAAGAGCTCTCTCTTTACACTGATGAACTGTTATGTGTTTACAGTGATGAACAGTTATCTCTTTACACTGATGAACAGTTATGTGTTTACACTAATGAACAGTTATGTGTTTACACTGATGAACAGTTATTTCTTTACACTGATGAACTGTTATGTGTTTACAGTGATGAACAGTTATCTCTTTACACTGATGAACAGTTATGTGTTTACAGTGATGAACAGTTATTTCTTTACACTGATGCACCGTTATCTCTTTACACTGATGAACAGTTAATTCTTTACACTGATGAAAAGAGCTCTCTCTTTACACTGATGAACCGTTATCTGTTTACAGTGACGAACAGTTATTTCTTTACACTGATGAACAGTTAATTCTTTACACTGATGAACAGAGCTCTCTCTTTACACTGATGCACCGTTATCTGTTTACAGTGATGAACAGTTAATTCTTTACACTGATGAAAAGAGCTCTCTCTTTACACTGATGAACCGTTATCTGTTTACAGTGACGAACAGTTATTTCTTTACACTGATGAACAGTTAATTCTTTACACTGATGAACAGAGCTCTCTCTTTACACTGATGCACCGTTATCTGTTTACAGTGACGAACAGTTAATTCTTTACACTGATGAACAGTTAATTCTTTACACTGATGAAAAGAGCTCTCTCTTTACACTGATGAACTGTTATCTGTTTACAGTGATGAACAGTTATCTCTTTACACTGATGAACAGTTATGTGTTTACAGTGATGAACAGTTATCTCTTTACACTGATGAACAGTTATTTCTTTACACTGATGCAAGGGATAGGGAGAGGGAGAGAGATAGAGAGAGAGAGAGAGAGAGTTATCTCTTTACACTGATGAACAGTTAATTCTTTACACTGATGAAAAGAGCTCTCTCTTTACACTGATGAACCGTTATCTGTTTACAGTGACGAACAGTTATTTCTTTACACTGATGAACAGTTAATTCTTTACACTGATGAACAGTTCTCTTTACACTGATGGACAGTTACACTCCTCTTATCTCTCTTTCAATCTCTATTTCTCTTCTGTCTTTTTTCTGCCTGACACTCTCCTTCCTCCCTTTTCTCACTCTCTCTCTTTATGTCTCTCCCTTCCTTTCGCCCACCTACTTCTCGCTCTCCCTTCGCGGTGGAATGAATTCCATTAAGGTGTATTCACACACACACACACACACACACACACACACACACACACACACACACACACACACACACACACACACACACACACACACACACACACACACACACACACACACACACACACACACACACACACACACACACACACACACACACACACACACACACACACACACACACGCCTCTGGGCAGGACAATTTCTAGCAAGTTGCCTGGAGCAAATTCCCTCCAGCTCAAGAAAACAATGGAAAAAACTAAGATAATATAGAGAAACAGAAGTATAGAAATGGAGTTCATGAAGTGCACTTCCTGTTGGGATGTTCGGTTGTTATGGTGATGCAGAGTGGGACGCAGCAGGGCCCTGGGAAGAAGCCTTGGTAGGGGCATAAACAAGGCATTCTCAGCTATTAGAAACTCTAGATTAGTTTGGGACAGTAGAGGAATAACTAACTGTATATTTGAGGGCTTTGGGCCTTCAGTGGGATGCCTTTAGGGGCAGGGTATAAGGTTAGGGCTTCACTCTGCCCTCTATTGGAGCATATAGTCCACTAAATAGGCAGCCACATATCCAGACCAGGGCATCTGTGTGGGCTCTTTAGACCCCTACTCTATGGGTGTGTCCTGTCTTTAAGCACCCAAATACAGCCCGTTAACTGCTGGGTAGGACTCCAGGAACAGACTTGTGATAAGAGGGAATGACAAATAGTCAGACACGCTCCCTCCAAAATGAACCAGGGCCTAATTAGCTGGCATTAGGCTCAGTAAAGTCATTCAGAGAGGGACAGAAGGAGGGGGGAGGGAGGGAGGCAGGGAGGGATGAAGGGAGGGGGGGTGTATATGAGCCTTTTGGAGAAACACACTTTCCATTCACAACTAATTGCACTGGCACGAAACGGACAATTAGGGTTTCTCCGCCCCTCCTCTTCTCTCCTCTCCCTCTTTTACTGTCCTCTCACGCTCATGGGACACTGACCATGGACCACACAGATAGAGGAGGTAGCAGGGACACTCAAACACAGCTAAACTTACAAGCTTACACAGAATGAGGGACTGAAAATCCACGGAGCATGAAGTACAGTTAGAGAAAGAGACAGAGAGAAAGAGAGAAGAGGAGGGGGAAAGGAAAAGGGAGAGATAGAGGGATAGGGAGAGGGAGAGAGAGAGAGAGAGAGAGAGAGAGAGAGAGAGAGAGAGAGAGAGAGAGAGAGAGAGAGAGAGAGCGAGGGAGAGAGAGAGAGAGAGAGAGAGAGAGAGAGAGAGAGAGAGAGAGAGAGAGATAGGCAGGCAGGCAGAGAGAGAGAGAGACAGAGAGAGACAGAGAGAGAGGAGGGGGAGAGGAAGAGTAGAGGGATGGGGAGAGAGACAGAGAGAGACAGACAAACAGAGAAAGACAGAAAGAGAGAGAAAGACAGAGAGAGAGAGAGGAGGGGGAAAGATAGAGTATAGTGAGATGGAGAGAGAGGGAGAGATAGAGAGAGACATACAGAAAGAGACAGAAAGAGAGAGAGACAGAGAGTGAGAGACACAGAGAGAGAGAGAGATGCTGACATCACCAGGGGGTGTGGCCTACTCCCGAATATACACGTTGCTCACCACCCAACAATCACCCCAGAGCATCTGCACGACCACACCCACCTGAGGAAGCAGACAGTAGGGATGTTTGCCAAGTCTCTAAAGGACTTGGCACTTGGTAGACAAACACCCCATGCCACACTGGACAGAGGACCACCCAGAGACACCTACCAGAACACTGCACCGCCAAGGAGCCCCAGCCCCCTTCCATGCCACACCAGACCCAGCGCACCCCACAGGCCCCACCCACTACCAGAGCATCACCACTTCCATCGGCTTAGCCAGACCGGACCAGGCCCAGCCTACTACCCCGCACCAGACCACCACCTCTACCAGACAGGAAGCCCCACGGCCCAGAACTGGTCCTCCTCCACTCTACAGGGTCCAACAGCAGGACCAGTGCAGCTACGCAGAGGTCGTCAGAGGACAAGAGACCCCTGTAGGATTGAGTGAGATTAAACAGCTCCTCCAATACATCTGCAACACACACACACACACACACACACACACACACACACACACACACACACACACACACACACACACACACACACACACACACACACACACACACACACACACACACACACACACACACACACACACTACTAACAGTTTACTTGTTCAATGAATAGGAATATATATATATATATATATATATATATATATATATATATATATATATATATAACAGAAACAAATGTTATCCTGTTTATCTCACTCTTAACAACTTATTAGTTAGTAGTTACTGTATTTCTGACTGCTATTCTTTCTTTCTGCAGAGGAGATCTCTCTCCCCCTCAGAATCCCCATATTACTCAGAGGAGATCTCTCTCCCCCTCAGAATCCCCATATTACTCAGAGGAGATCTCCCTCAGAATCCCCATATTACTCAGAGGAGATCTGTCTCCCGTGCTGGACCGTTCACTCATCGATGATTTCCCCGTTGCCGCCAGGATTCCCCCCCCCCTCTCAGAGTCCCTATATTACTCAGAGGAGATCTTCCCCAACCTTGAGGAAGAGACGTGCCATTTCCAGGCCCAGGGAAATGTGCTCATCTGTGGGGACACAAATACGCGCACAGGAACACTACCTGATCTAACGAGCACATGAGGGGACAGCTTTATTACAGGCCATACTGTCTCTAACCGTCTTAATCTCTCACATAGAAACAACAGTCACAGCATCGTCAACAAAAATGGAAGGGATCTGTTGCAGCTCTGTAGAAGCCTGGGTCTGTACTTTGTCAATGGTAGGTTACAAGGGGACTCTTTGGGGAGATTCACCTACTGCTCACCTCTTGGCCACAGTACAGTAGACTATATGATTACAGACATTGACCCTTTCTCTCTCTGGTCATTCAGTGTCAAGCCACTAACACCTCTGTCTGATCACAGCCAAAATATGTTGTTCCTTAAAAGAACAGACATGGAAACAACCACACATTCACAGCCCAGTAAGCTGTACAACATCAGACATTCATGCAGATGGTCCCAAAACAGCACAGAAGAATACCAGTAAGCAACCTGTAACCAAAATATCCAGACACTCTTAGATAACTTTCTGGAAAACACATTCACTCACAGTAAAGAAGGCATCAATCTAGCAGTAAAAAAACATCAACTATTTATTCAGGCAAACGGCAAAAGAAGCACAATTGAAATTGATTAAAAAAAAGATTTAAAAAAGACCACAGATGATGACAACTGGTTTGATGCAGATTGTAAAATTATAAGGAAAAAACATAGAACACTATCCAACCAAAAGCACAGAGACCCAAATAATGGTGAATTACGCCTTCATTACTGTGAGACTTTAAAACTCTATAAATGTACACTCAGAACCAAAAAAGCACAGTACAACAGCAAGCAGCTGACACTAATTGAGGAGTCCATAAACACAAACACATTCTGGCAAAATTGGAAAAAAAGAAAAAGAAATCAAAACAAGGGGAATTAGCGATACAAAATGGTGACATATGATCAACCCATTTTAAAACACTCTACAACACCATTCAAATTGACACAAACGCAGAACAATGCCAAATTCAATCAAAATCCATTGGACTCCCCAATTACTGACCAGGAGCTCTATAAGAAAGGTCAGGTTCTCAAATGTAAAAAAGCATGCAGACCTGATGGCATTCTAAATGAGATGCTCAAACTCACTAGTGCAAATTTTAAATTGGCTATATTAAAACAGTTTAATTTGATCCTGAGTGTAGGTTATTTCCCTGACATCTGGAATCAAGGACTCATAACCCCAATCTTAAAGAACAGAGACAAAATTGACCCTTACAATTACAGAGGCATTTGTGTGAACAGTAACCTGGGGAAGGTTTTCTGTAGTATTATAAATGTAAGAGTTCTAAACTTCCTTAATAAGTATAATGTCTTGAGTAAAAGCCACCTTTAACCTTTATTTAACCAGGAAGGGTCTCTTTTTCAAGAGTGCCCTGGCCAAGAAAGGCAGCACCAAGTCATTACAAAAAAATTACAGACAGACAACATGAAAAACTACAAGTAATCTAGTAAAAACCATTGAATTCACAAGAGTATACAACAGCAAATTAAAAACATTGACAGGGAATCAGCCTCAAAATCCTTCATCAGTGATTTAAAAACACCAATCGGGACAAGTTCTTCCAGTTTAAAAGTATTTTGTAAGGTGTTCCAAGACAATGGCATAGAGTACATAAAAGCCCTTTTATCAAATTCAGTTCGGACATTTGGAACAGTTTGTCACGCCCTGGCCTTAGTTATCTTTGTTTTCTTTATTATTTTGGTTAGGCCAGGGTGTGATATGGGTGATTTATGTGTTTTGTCTTGTCTAGATTTTTATGTAGATTTATGGAGTTGTGTTCAGTTTAGGTGTCTAGGTAAGTCTATGGTTGCCTAGATTGGTTATCAATCAGAGGTAGGTGTTTATTGTTGTCTCTGATTGGGAACCATATTTAGGCAGCCATATTCTTTGGGTATTTTGTGGGTGATTGTTTCCTGTCTTTGTGTTTACTGCACCAGATAGGGCTGTTTTGGTTTTCACGGTTCTTGTTTTGTAGTTGTGTTCTAGTTTTGTAGTTGTGTTCTAGTTTTGTAGTTGTGTTCTAGTTTTGTAGTTGTGTTCTAGTTTTGTAGTTGTGTTCTAGTTTTGTAGTTGTGTTCTAGTTTTGTAGTTGTGTTCTAGTTTTGTAGTTGTGTTCTTGTTTTGTAGTTGTGTTCATGTTTTGTAGTTGTGTTCTAGTTTTGTAGTTGTGTTCTAGTTTTGTAGTTGTGTTCATGTTAAGTGTCTCTTATTAAAGAACCATGAACTATAACCACGCTGCGTTTTGGTCAGCCTCTCCTTCCCAGGAAGAAAGCCGTGACACAGTTAGCAGGATAAAGTCCAGCGAACGAAGAGAGTACCCACCACATTTCTGAATAAAAAGAATGCACAAATAAAAAGGTAGTAAACCCAAAATGGCTTTGTAAATAAAAGTATTCCAGTGACTGAGCCTACGAGTGACTAGAGAAGGCCAGCCAACCCTGGTATAAAAAGTTCATATATAAAATATCCACATAGTCTAATAAAGGCATACATGTAGCTGATACTAGCCTCCTTCTGGCTTCAAAAGAAAAACAGGCCTTATTCCTAAAATACAATCCCAATTTCTGCTTAAATATTTTTGTATTGTAAGTTGTTGAATATGCAATTTAAAAGAGGCCGTCATCAATTACAATTCCAAGATATTTATATGAGGTTACAACCTCAATCTCCTTGCCCTGACAGGTAGTAATAGGTGAAAGGTTCAGAGGTCTATTTCTTGCATTAGAAAACACCATTAGTTTGGATTTGGATTTATACCGAAACATGGCACGACGGATCATATTTACACCCTGATAGAAAAACATGTCCACCAAAATAATACCAAAATATACTCTTGCTTTACCGACTTCCAAAAAGCATTTGATTCTATTTGGCATTCAGGACTGTTCTACAAGGTTATTGAAAGTGGTGTAGGGGGTAAAACATATGACAAAATTAAATCAATGTATACTGGCAATATGTGCAGCATTAAAATTGGCAAGAAAATGACAGAATTCTTTAACCAGGGGCGGGGCCTTCGCCAGGGTTGCAATCTGAGCCCTGCACTCTTCAAAACATGATTTCATCAAATGGGACAAACACTCCATTGAAACCCTGCATGCAGAGTTCTGTAAGATTATCCTACATGTCCAGAGGAGAACTACAAACAATGCATGCAGGGCAGAATTAGGCCAATATCCACTAATAATAAAAACTCTAAATACAGTGACCCCCTCTCATATCATTACCAAGCCCTACAATGCCAAGAGCTGAGCAAAGAAAATAGTCCCCTCATCCAGCTGGTCCTGGGGCTGAGTTCACAACCTGTTCTACTAACACACTGAAGCCCCAGGACCAGAACATCCAATCAATCAGAATAAACCAAATTACAACACAGTCAAAACAAAACTACATGGCTTATTAGGAAACACAAGCACTAACACAAAGCAAAATGCAGTGCTATCTGGCCCTAAATTGACAGTACACTATGGCTAACTATTTGACCATGGTTACTGATCAAAACCTTAGAAAAACCTTGACAAAGTACAGGCTCAGTGAGCACAGCCTAGCCATTGAGAAGGGTAGACACAAGATAACCTGGCTCCCTGTAGAGGAAAGGCTGTGCAACTACTGCACAACTGCAGAACCTGAGATGGAGCTGCATTTCCTGACAAAATGTGAAATATAATAATATAAAACAATTAGAGAGTGTCATTTCCCCAAATTTGAAACCCTTATTCAAGGTTTCAAAGACCTCTCTGATGAGAGTAGGCTACCCGTCCTGTTGTGGGAGGACGCAGAGAGCTGTGGGTTGGCAGCGCACTACATTGCTGCCTGCCATAAGTTGAGGGACAGTGTCTGACAGACCAATCAACCTGCACATGTACTCTACTGTATGCTTATTGTTATTGTTCAATGTATGGTTATTTTGACCCTTGGTTATTGTTGTTACTGTTGTCCTGTTGACAATTTTGATTCTTATTATTTTCATATTGTAAATATCCAAAGTAAGCTTTGGCAATATGTACATTGTTACATCATTGTTAAAGCAAATTGAATTGAATTGAATTGAAAATTGAGAGAGAGAGAGAGAGAGAGAGAGAGAGAGAGAGAGAGAGAGAGAGAGAGAGAGAGAGAGAGAGAGAGAGAGAGAGAGAGAGAGAGGAGGGGGAAAGGAAGAGTATAGGAAGAGACAGAGAGACAGACAGACAGAGAGACAGACAGCCAGAAAGAGACAGAGAGAGAGAGAGAGAGAGAGAGAGAGAGAGAGAGAGAGAGAGAGAGAGAGAGAGAGAGAGAGAGAGAGACAGAGATAGAGAGAGAGAGAGAGAGAGACAGAGAGAGAGAGAGAGGAAGGGGAAAGGAAGAGTAGAGGGAGAGGGAGACAGAGAGAGACAGAAAGAGACAGAGAGAGAGAGAGAGAGAGAGAGAGAGAGAAAAGAGAGACAGCACCAGGGAGAGAGACAGAGAGGGAGAGAGAGAGAGGGAGAGAGAGAGAGAAAAAGAGAGACAGCACCAGGGAGAGAGACAGAGAGGGAGAGAGAGAGAGAGAGAGAGAGAGAGAGAGAGAGAGAGAGGGGAGGGGGAAAGGATGAGTATAGGGAGAGACAGAGAGACAGAGAGAGAGACAGAGAGACAGACAGACAGACAGACAGACAGAGAGAGAGACAGACAGCCAGAAAGAGACATAGAGAGAGAGAGAGAGAGAGAGAGAGAGAGAGAGAGAGAGAGAGAGAGAGAGAGAGAGAGAGAGAGAGAGAGAGAGAGAGAGAGAGAGCACCATAGAGAGAGAGAGAGAGAGAGAGAGAGAGAGAGAGAGAGAGAGAGAGAGAGAGAGAGAGACAGCACCAGAGAGAGAGACAGAGAGAGAGAGAGAGAGAGAGAGAGAGAGAGAGAGAGAGAGAGAGAGAGAGAGAGAGAGAGAGAGAGAGAGGGAGAGGGACAGAGACAGAGGAGAGGGGACCACTGGTTGCCCTCTAGGTTACAGAGAGCTGGTAGTCCCATCCACCAAACTACCAGGTGTGAAACAGGGAAGGGACTCAGGGGGTATGCTAATTCACTCCATTAAATTAATCAAAACAGGAACATTTTACATTTGGCTAGAAATTCAAAAGGAGAAAACAGAGAAAAATGTCCTCATGTGTGCGACCTATATCCCCCCACTAGAATCCAATACTTTAATAAGGACAGCTTCACCATCCTGGAGGGGGAAATCAATCATTTCCCGGCCCAGGACATGTACTAGTCTGTGACGACCTAAATACCAGAACCGGACAAGAACCTGACACCTTCAGCACACAGGGGGAAAAACACCTGCCTGCAGGTGACAGCATTCCCTCCCCCATATACCCCCCTAGGCACAACTATGACAACATAACCAATAAAAACGGGTCACAACTCCGCATGCTGGGGATGTACATAGTCAATGGTAAGGTTCTAGGGGAGTCCTATGGTATGTACACCTATAGCTCATCTCTTGGCAGTAGTACTGTAGACTACTCAACCCAGAGTCTCTCAGAGTGTTCACAGTGTGTTCACAGTCAGCCCACCGACACCCCTATCAGACCACAGCAAAATCACAGTCTACTTGAATAGAGCAATACTCAATCATGAGGCATCAAAGCCAAAGGAACTGAGTAACTTTAAGAAATGCTATAGATGGAAGGAATGCAGTTTGGAAACCTACCAAAAACACAGTTAGGCAACAACAAATTCAATCCCTTTTAGGCAATTTCCTGGGTAAAAAGTTCCACTGTAATTGTGAAGGTGTAAACTTGGCAGTAGAAAATCTTAACAATAAATTTGACCTCTCAGCTTCCCTATCAAATCTAAAAATCTCAAATAGAAAACTGAAGAAAATGAACAACAATGACAAATGGTTTGATGAAGAATGCAAAAATCTAAGAAATAAATTGAGAAACCTGTCCAACCAAAAACATAGAGACCCAGAAAACCTGAGTCTACACCTTCACTATGGTGAATCACTAAAACAATACAGAAATACACTACAGAAAAAGAAGGAACAGCACGTCAGAAATCAGCTCAATATAATTGAAGAATCCATAGACTCTAACCACTTCTGGGAAAATTGGGAAACACTAAACAAACAACAACATGAAGAATTATCTATCCAAAATGGAGATGTTTGGGTAAACCACTTCTCCAATCTTTTTGGCTCTATAACAAAGAATAAAGTGCAAAAACATATACAGGATCAAATACAGATCTTAGAATCAACTATTAAAGACCAGAACCCATTGGATTCTCCAATGACCATGAATGAGCTACAGGACAAAATAAAAACCCTCCAACCCAAAAAGGCCTGTGGTGTTGATGGCATCCTTAATGAAAATCTCAGTAAGTAAATCTCAGTAAGACCAAAATAATGGTGTTCCAAAAAAGGTCCAGTCGCCAGGACCACAAATACAAATTCCATCTAGACAACGTTAACCGAGAGCACACAAAAAAATATACATACCTTGGCCTAGACATCAGCGCCACAGGTAACTTCCACAAAGCTGTGAACAATCTGAGGGACAAGGCAAGAAGGGCATTCTATGCCATCAAAAGGAACATAAAATTCAACATACCAATTAGGATCTGGTTGTGAGGTCTGGGGTCCGCTCACCGCTCACAAAATTGAGACTCTGCAAGCAGAATTCTGCAAAAATATCCTCAGTGTACAACGTAGAACACCAAATAATGCACGCAGAGCAGAATTAGGCCAATACCCACTAATTATCAAAAATCCAGAAAAGAGACGTTAAATTCTACAACCACCTAAAAGGAAGCGATTCACAAACCTTCCATAAACAAAGACATCACCCACAGAGAGATGAACCTGGAGAAGAGTCCCCTAAGCAAGCTGGTGCTGGGGCTCTGTTCACAAACACAAACACACCCCACAGAGCCCCAGGACAGCAGCACAATTAGACCCAAGCAATTCATGAGAAAACAAAAAGATAATTACTTGACACTTTGGAAAGAATTAATAAAGAAACAGAGCAAACTAGAATGCTATTTGGCCCTAAACAGAGAGTACACAGTGGCAGAATACCTGACCACTGTGACTGACCCAAACTTAAGGAAAGCTTTGACTATATACAGACTCAGTGAGCATAGCCTTGCTATTGAGAAAGGCCACCGTAGGCAGACATGGCTCTCAAGAGAAGACAGGCTATGTGCTCACTGCCCACAAAATGAGGTGGAAACTGAGCTGCATTTCCTAACCTCCTGCCCAATATTAGAGACACATATTTCCCTCAGATTACACAGATCCACAAAGAATTTGAAAACAAACCCAATTTTGATAAACTCCCATACCTACTGGGTGAAATTCCACAGTGTGCCGTCACAACAGCAAGATTTGTGACCTGTTGCCACAAGAAAAGGGCAATCAGTGAAGAACAAACACCATTGTAAATACAACCCATATTTATGCTTATTTATTTTCCCTTGTGTACTTTAACCATTTGTACATTGTTACTATGACATTTATTGTTTTGAAACTTCTGTATGTGTAAAGTTTACTATTAATTTTGATTGTTTATTTCACTTTTGTATATTATCTACCTCACTTGCTTTGGCAATGTTAACACGTTTCCCATACCAATAAAGCCCCTTGAATTGAATTGACACAGAGAGAGACAGAGAGAGAGACACAGAGAGAGAGAGAGAGACACACACACAGAGAGAGCGAGAAAGAGAGAGAGAGAGAGAGAGAGAGAGAGACAGAGAGAGAGAGAGACAGACAGAAAGAGAGAGAGAGAGAGGGGTTGAGCAGAGTGCTACATTTCATCATCAAAACTCTGACAAGCAGCTATTCAAAAAACAGCGAATTGTGCCGATTTGTTTCGGCGGGAGAAAACCCAGCGAGAGATCAAACGACACTTTGATATTTGAGTCATGTGCAGAGGAACCTATACTCAGGGGAGGACACACGTAAGAATGGGGTTGATACATTTACTATTTCTCTTTTCACACAGCAACAGACACCTCTTCTGAATCAGTTCTAAACACATTTCCAAACCTCTTTCCACGTTCCAGTGTGTGATCTGTCCTTCCTGCTCTCACATCACTGGTTTGTGGTGTTACTTCTCTGGTGTGAAGTCTAGCTTTCTCCCCAGGCATAAAGACCCAATTGTGGGCATAATAAGAGTGTCATCATGGTGTGTATGTTTACCAAATGTGTATATTTCCGCTCCCTTGCCAAGCTTAGTAAGTACTGTGTGATTGGTTCCTCTGTTGGGGAACATACAATATAGTATGTGAGTTGTAGGACTGGGATTTTGCATTGTAACAGAGATACAGAGATAGTGGCAACTGTTTCATAATTGCGTGTGCCGTTAGAGAAGATATGAAAAGATATGAGACGTTACATTACATGACATTATGTTACAATGCAACGTAATATAATGCAATACAATATAACATGACATGACATGACCTTAACCTGTTGATCCTACCCCCTACTTTTTCGAACATTCTGTTAAAAATCGCGTTATAAAACGTTATAAAACGCTGTTTTTTTCCTTGATCACACAGTCTTCATAGATCGATATCTAGGCTATATATGGACCGATTTAATCGAAAACAATACCCAATAGTGATGTTTATGGGACATCTAGGAGTACCAACAAAGAAGATCGTCAAAGGTCATGAATGTTTTATATTTTATTTCTGCATTTTGTGTAGTGCCGACTACGCTAATTATTTTGTTTACGTTCCCTGCGGGTCTTTAGGGGTTTTGCATGCTATCAGATAATAGCTTCTCATGCTTTCGCCGAAAAGCATTTTAAAAATCTGACTTGTTGGCTGGATTCACAACGAGTGTAGCTTTAATTCAGTACCCTTCATGTGTGTTTTAATGAACGTTTGAGTTTTAACGAGTGCTATTAGCATTTAGCGTAGTGCATTTGCATTTCCAGATGTCTAGATGGGATGCCTGCGTGTCGGGTCGACCTAAGAGGTTGCTCTGGCCATCAAGTAAACAGTGAGTAAGAGAACAATTAATATGCCAGAAGATATGCCAGAAGAGCAGAGAAGAATGATACAGACCTGCCTGTGAGGGCAGAGAGGACAGGATAAAGACATTAATTAATGAAGAGGAGAACGTGGCTGAGGCACACAATGAAAATGAGGGGAGAGAGAGAGAGAGAGAGAGAGAGAGGGGGAGGAGGAGTAGTGAGAAAGGAAAGACACAAAGAGGTTGGGTCAACATGTCATCCATTTTGAAGGTAATTACAGCAGAGATATTACTACATCCATATCCAGTGTGTGTGTGTGTGTGTGTGTGTGTGTGTGTGTGTGTGTGTGTGTGTGTGTGTGTGTGTGTGTGTGTGTGTGTGTGTGTGTGTGTGTGTGTGTGTGTGTGTGTGTGTGTGTGTGTGTGTGTGTGTGTGTGTGTGTGTGTGTGTAAACAACTTCCAGTTTATCATTTTCCAGCTTTCTCTCAACCACAGGAATCAATACAACAAACAAAGACAAAGTGGAGAATTGTTCAAGCCTTCAGGCTGCATTAGTGATGATAAATGATATAATCTACATTACAAATCATTATGCATAAAACACCAACGCTGTCTGCAATACATTCATTCTCCCTCTCCCCCTTTACTGCCCAATAGGGACAATTAGTCACTGCTCAGCGTGGGGTTTTATGTGAATGTGTGTGTGTGTGTGTGTGTGTGTGTGTGTGTGTGTGTGTGTGTGTGTGTGTGTGTGTGTGTGTGTGTGTGTGTGTGTGTGTGTGTGTGTGTGTGTGTGTGTGTGTGTGTGTGTGTGTGTGTGTGTGTGTGTGTGTGTGTGTGTGTGTGTGTGTGTGTGTGTGTTTTCCATTGAGATGAACAGATATGTGCTCACTATGTGGAAACACTATGGACAGACAGACAGACAGACAGACAGACAGACAGACAGACAGACAGACAGACAGACAGACAGACAGACAGACAGACAGACAGACAGACAGACAGACAGACAGACAGACAGACAGACAGACAGACAGACAGACAGACAGACAGACAGACAGACAGACAGACAGACAGACAGACAGACAGACAGACAGACAGACAGACAGACAGACAGAGAACAGCAAGACACAGAAAGATGGACACACACGACTCACGCGCACACACCATATACTGTAATCCCTTCGATCACCTTACTGCACACAGATCAGTCATGTGGACATGTAATATCTCTGTGCACAGGTGTGTGTGTGCATGAGTATGTGCCAGTGTGTGTGTGTTTCAATTCCCCATCCCTGTGTGAGATAGGAATGACTGTATCACTAGCAGGACTTCAACGCAGGATTAATTGATTGCCGCTGAATTCTCTAGATTTAATTTCCCCTGGAGAGGAGAGTGCATCCTAGCAACAACCTCTCTCCTCTCCTCATTACCTCACTGCTCTGACCAGCCACACCCCTGCTGAAACACTTAACTCAAACGTTACCGGGATATTAGACAATGTTAATTTAAAAAACAAATGTTAGACAAGGTTATTGTGAGATTTCAGAACAACGCTCCCCTCAAACGTCACTGAGAACCTGCGTAAGCAGGTGTTGATTTATAAGAGCAGACTCAAACAGCAGTAGATCTGAAGATGTGGAGAAATAGAGATGGAAAGAAAAAGCTAAGGAGTGAGGGAGAGAGGGAGGGGTAGGGAGGGAGGGAGAGAGGGAGGGAGGGAGGTAGAGAGGGAGGGGTAGGGAGAGAGGGAGGGAGGGAGGGGTAGGGAGGGAGGGAGAGAGAGGGAGGGAGGGAGGGAGAGAGGTAGAGAGGGAGGGAGGGGTAGGGAGAGAGAGAGGGGAGGGGGAGGGGAGGGAGGGAGGGAGAGAGGGAGGGAGGGGTAGGGAGAGAGGGAGGGGTAGGGAGGGAGGGAGGGGTAGGGAGGGAGGGAGGGAGGTAGAGAGGGAGGGAGGGGTAGGGAGGGAGGGAGGGGTAGGGAGGGAGGGAGGGAGGGGTAGGGAGAGAGGGAGGGGTAGGGAGGGAGGGAGGGAGGGGTAGGGAGAGAGGGGGTAGGGAGGGAGGGAGGGGCAGGGAGGGAGGGAGGTAGAAAGGGAGGGAGGGGTAGGGAGGGAGGGGTAGGGAGGGAGAGAGGGCGGGAGAGAGGGAGAGAGGGGTAGGGAAGGAGGGAGGGAGGTAGAGAGGGAGGGAGGGGTAGGGGGGAGTGAGGGAGCGGTAGGGAGGTGAGGGGTAGGGAGGGAGAGAGGGCGGGAGAGAGGGCGATAGAGAGGGAGGGAGGGGTAGGGAGGGAGGGAGGGGTAGGGAGGGAGAGAGGGTGGGAGGGAGAGAGGGAGGGAGGGAGGGGTAGGGAGGGAGGGGTAGGGAGGGAGAGAGGGTGGGAGAGAGGGAGGGAGGGGTAGGGAGGGAGGGAGGGGTAGGGAGGGAGAGAGGGTGGGAGGGAGACAGACAGGGAGGGGTAGGTAGGGAGGGAGGGGTAGGAAGAGAGGGAGGGGTAGGGAGGGAGGGAGGTAGAGAGGGAGGGAGGGGTAGGGAGGGAGAGAGGGAGGGAGTGGTAGGGAGGGAGAGAGGGAGGGAGGGGTAGAGAGGGAGAGAGGGGTAGGGAGGTAGAGAGGGAGGGGTAGGGAGGGAGGGAGGGAGGAGTAGGGAGGGAGAGAGGGGGTAGGGAGGGAGGGAGGGAGAGGGGGTGGGCAGAGGAGGAAGGGAGGGAGGACAGAGGGGGGGGGGGGCAGATGAGTCACCATAAAATACCTCAGTCATGGTCTGGACAAGCATCCTTAATAAGCCTTCATAGAGCATGGCTAGCAGTGGAATACAGGTGGTAAGTCCTGAAGAGGTAATGTGGGGTAATGAATATGGTTGGCTAGGTAGTGCCAGACATAGAGGTTCTGGGAGTCAAGGAACAAAAAAAAGGCTTATATGGAAGAGGTGAGGTTCATTTGTGCTTGTAATAAGAATGTTAAGTGTTGGGTAGGGCCTACTGTGTATGTGTGTGTTTGTGTGTGGGTGTATATCGTGTGTAAATCAGATCTCTGAGACATGGGCCCTACAGGGGTAAACTCAGTAGATTACATCAGAGAGTATTAGTCTTGTGTTGATGTTCGGTGTTTGCTTTAAATCTACAAACTCTTGTTCTCTCCAGGCGAGCTAACCCGCTGTCTCACTCTATTCTGATAAAGGATGCGCCTCAGGTCCCCATGGCAACAGTACAGCTGGAGCTCCCGGAGTCGGGGCAGCTCTCAGTCTCAGAGACACAGTTGAATAGGAACTGCATGATCTGCTGTTTGTCTTTGGAAACTGGACCAAGGGAGCCATTCTGGCTCAGAGAGGAGCGCATTCCCCTGTCTGGAGAAATCTGTTTTTGAGGCTTAATTGGAAGCGAGAGAATCACAACACACTCCTTCCCATCTGTGTTAAAAAAAAGCCATCTCCCTCTATTCAAGGTCCTTTTTTACTTTCTTTCCTCTCATCTACAATTATTTCTTGGTTCATCTCTCCCTGTGCTGTTCTCTTGTTCGACCCTCCACTACCATGGTCTCTCCTCTCCCCCATCATTAAAGACAGATCCAGGGCAACTGTGTCAAGGACAACCTCCCCAGGTACAGTAGGATGAAACCTTAAAAGAAACCAGACTCTATAGGAGCCCATTTTCTCTAGCCAGCTGTGTCAGAACACATATAGTATCAAGACCAGAAAGCTGTCTCTCACATCACAGATTCATAAAGGGGAGAATGAAGGAAGCACCCATTTTCTCTGTTCTTTCTGTACAGAGTACCAAACACAGTGGATACAACATACCAAACACAGTGGATACAGCATACCAAACACAGTGGATACAGCATACCAAACACAGTGGATACATTTACATTTACATTTAAGTCATTTAGCAGACGCTCTTATCCAGAGCGACTTACAAATACATCATACTAATCACAGTGGATACAACATACTAAACACAGTGGATACAACATACTACACACAGTGGATACAACATACCAAACACAGTGGATACAGCATTCTAAACACAGTGGATACAACATACTACACACAGTGGATACAACATACCAAACACAGTGGATACAACATACTAAACACAGTGGATACAACATACTAAACACAGTGGATACAACATACTAATTACAGTGGATACAACATACTAAACACAGTGGATACAACATACTACACACAGTGGATACAACATACCAAACACAGTGGATACAACATACTAAACACAGTGGATACAACATACCAAACACAGTGGATACAACATACTAAACACAGTGGATACAACATACCAAACACAGTGGATACAACATACCAAACACAGTGGATACAACATACTAAACACAGTGGATACAACATACCAAACACAGTGGATACAACATACCAAACACAGTGGATACAACATACTAATCACAGTGGATAAAACATTCTAATTACAGTGGATACAACATAGTAAACACAGTGGATACAGCATACTAAACACAGTGGATACAACATACTAAACACAGTGGATACAACATACTAATTACAGTGGATACAACATACTAAACACAGTGGATACAACATACTACACACAGTGGATACAACATACCAAACACAGTGGATACAACATACCAAACACAGTGGATACAGCATTCTAAACACAGTGGATACAACATACTACACACAGTGGATACAACATACCAAACACAGTGGATACAACATACTAAACACAGTGGATACAACATACTAAACACAGTGGATACAACATACTAATTACAGTGGATACAACATACTAAACACAGTGGATACAACATACTACACACAGTGGATACAACATACCAAACACAGTGGATACAACATACCAAACACAGTGGATACAACATAGTAAACACAGTGGATACAACATAGTAAACACAGTGGATACAACATACCAAACACAGTGGATACAACATACCAAACACAGTGGATACAACATACTAATTACAGTGGATACAACATAGTAAACACAGTGGATACAGCATACTAAACACAGTGGATACAACATACTAAACACAGTGGATACAACATACTAAACACAGTGGATACAACATACTAATTACAGTGGATACAACATACTAAACACAGTGGATACAACATACTACACACAGTGGATACAACATACCAAACACAGTGGATACAACATACCAAACACAGTGGATACAACATATTAATCACAGTGGATAAAACATACTAATTACAGTGGATACAACATATTAAAAACAGTGGATACAACATAGTAAACACAGTGGATACAGCATACTAAACACAGTGGATACAGCATACTAAATATAGTGGATAAAACATACTCATCACAGTGGATACAACATAGTAAACACAGTGGATACAGCATACTAAACACAGTGGATACAGCATACTAAACACAGTGGATACAGCATACTAAATATAGTGGATAAAACATACTAATCACAGTGGATAGGAATAGGAAATTAATAATTAGCCCATCTATTGAATAACATTGAATTTGTAGTCCCTGTGCTGTGGAAAGAAATTAAATTAATTGTTAAGAAGACATTAAACAAGGGAAATGAATAAAAACAAAGTCATTACCTCTGGATGATCTCCATCTAGTAATTAAATAGCATTGGCATATGCCTGAAACAAATAGGTCTGCAAAGAATAATGAAATGTGCTAATGTACGCCTCCAGGTATGGTTTTATTCTCCATTATCTTGATATTTCTGAACGGGCAATTTTCTCAGGTTGCTAAGGATGCAGCTGTCATAATTTAGCAAATGGCCCTCACAGGTACCCTTACAGCGTGAATGTGCAGATTGTGAAATGTTGGGGTAGGACACAGACTCCAGTAGTAGAGGTTTAGTCCCCATGGCATACTGAATACATTACAGAGAAACAAGCAGCAGTGCAGACCTCGGAACCACTGTAGCTACTTACAAAGTCCAATGATTTTAAACTTGAATTACAATGGTGTTGGCTCAATTAAATTCAAAGTCAGTTCGCCTGTGAAGTTGCTTTTCCTTTATTTAAAGGTTAGAGTCAGTGGAGGCTGCTGAGGGCAAGGACGGCTCATAATAATGGCTGGAACGGAGCAAATGGAATAGCATCAAACAGATGGAAACCATGTGTTTAGTGTCTTTGATACCGTTCTACTGAATCCGCTCCAGCCATTACCATGAGCCCGTCCTGCCACCAACCTCATGTGGTTAGAGTATTCCCTCACCTATGCAACATGTGTGCCTTGGAGGCTAATTGACTTTGCAATGTAGGAGGAAGGATCTTGGAAAGTCACTGGTGACTGTAAGGCAAATAAATTGGCATGCTGTGTCCTTCACTGACCCAGGGACAGTCATACACGCACACGTACACACACGACTGCCCTCCGCAATTACCCACAGTGTGCATCCATCAAGATAAATGAGAGATGAGAAGTTTAAGTGGTTGAGACTTGGCCAGGATCCTAATGACTGGCCTATGACTGACAGGGAGACCAACCACACCATCAACAACTGCCACGTCCGATCCCAACGCACTTCCTCTGGCCCGGGAGAGCAGAGGTGGGCGGCTGGGCGGGACAAAGAGAGAGAGAGAGAGAGAGAGAGAGAGAGAGAGAGAGAGAGAGAGAGAGAGAGAGAGAGAGAGAGAGAGAGAGAGAGAGAGAGAGAGAGAGAGAGAGAGAGAGAGAGAGAGAGAGAGAGATAGAGATTGATTGATTACTCCACTCAGAGACCAGTTGAGTGTAACAGTAGGACCCCAAGGAGAACATTTCACCTGTCTGTCTATGTCTCCACCGTCTAATTATGTCACCCACACCCACATCCAAAATTACACCATGGGTTCGTTGGATTTCCTGTTTGTGCGTGTGTGTGTGTGCATATATATGTGTGTGTGTGTGTGTGTGTGTGTGTGTGTGTGTGTGTGTGTGTGTGTGTGTGTGTGTGTGTGTGTGTGTGTGTGTGTGTGTGTGTGTGTGTGTGTGTGTGTGTGTGTGTGTGTGTGTGTGTGTGGCTGTGTGTCTGTGTGTGTGTGGCTGTGTGTCTGTGTGTATGCGTAGTACACTAAAAGTACTGCTTATTGGCGTTATGTGAAAGAGATTGCCAGAGAGCTGTGTACATACTGTAAGTACAGTATTCAGGAATACTTGACACAATGAAAGCTTTGTTTTCAGTGAGGAAGAAGCCTTGGCTGTGTGTGTTTGTGCGTGTGTGTGTGTTAACCTCTCTCTGACCCAATTATTTCTCCGCCTATGGCAATTAGGCTTAAAACTTTCCAGCACAGCAGAAGAAAATAGCAATTCATTTGCTGCCAATATGACAATAAAAATTAAATTGGTTTCTTTTAGGTAAGAAGATATAAAAATAATTTATTTTCTGCCCCCGGATGACATTTTCCGGTAAAAAAAAACATTTTTATTTTCCTTTCTAAGCAATACCTCTGGACATGAAGGGCTTTGAGATTAAAGCAAAGCTGGGAGTGTGCTAAACAATATACCTGCTGTACTGTAGGGCAAGATGTTCTCACAATAAACCTTACAGCAACCCAGACTAATAGAAAACCACATACACAACACACTGTACAGTATAACACCTATGACACCTCTCTAACAAAAACATGCACAGAAATTGAAGGAATAATGACATCACGGAACTATGACACCTTTTACTGTAAACAATGAACTGCTCAGTGACTTGTAGATGAAGGAACCCATCCATCTAACCTGGTGTAAAGCAAACAACCTTTACTGTATCCCTTACATCCTGATATCATACATACACACAGATACAATACTTGTTTTTCGATCTCTTTATACATAGTGACTGACACACACACATACAGTGCGTTTGGAAAGTATTCAGACCCCTTGACTTTTTTCACATTTTGTTACGTTAAAGCCTTATTCTAAAATGGATTAAATACTTTTCCCCCTTCATCAATCTACACACAATACCCCATAATGACAAAGCAAAAACAGGTTTTTAGATTTTTTTGCAAATGTTTAAAAAATAATAACATTGAAATGTCATTATTCAATATAAGTATTCAGACCCTTTACTTTGTGCTTTGTTGAAGCACCTTTGGCAGCGATTACAGCCTCGAGTCTTCTTGGCTATGACGCAACAAGCTTGGCACACCTGTATTTGGGGAGTTTCTCCCATTCTTCTCTGCAGATCGTCTCAAGCTCTGTCAGTGTCACGCCCTGACCTTAGAGATCCTTTTTATTCTCTACTTTGGTTAGGTCAGGATGGGACTAGGGTGGGTAGTCTAGTTTTTATTTATTTCTATGTTGGCCTGGTATCGTTCCCAATCAGATGCAGCTGTTTATCGTTGTCTCTGATTGGGGATCATATTTAGGCAGCCTTTTCCCATGGGTTTTTATGGGATCTTGTTTATGTATTGTTGCTTGTGAGCACTGCATAGCTTCACGTTTCGTTTAGCACTTTATTGTTTTCTGTGAGTTTAATTTAAATAAACATGTGGAACTCTTGCGCACGCTGCGCCTTGGTCCATTAATTCAACCAACGATCATGACATTCAGATTACGTTTTCTGGCAGTAATGATTTTTGAAACATGTTTACTTTCATGTGCCTTAATAATAGACTTGTGTGCCATCTGTAAATATGAATAGAATTGTTAAATAATGAGCCTAGTTGGTTTAGCCACAGAGAAAGACAGCAAACTTCCCGCTAGCCATGATTGGCTGAGGTAATGAGTGGGCTGGACATGCCAAGAGATGAGTTCGGATTGGTCTGCCACACAGCACGCTTCAGTCTATTTGAGCTGGTCAGTATGTGTACGTAATCATGTCTAACGAGGCTTTAAAGAAAATATTTATTGCCTAGTAAAACAGCAAAGGTGTTGCTTTCCACTTTCTGGAGAACCGAGTTTTGAAATAAGTGAAATTAGAGTATGATAGCTAAGGAGATGGAGAAAACACCTGTCTCTGGATTACATCTTCAAACTATGGGAAACCATGGCATCCGAGACGAATATGGGTAAGATAGTCTAGCTAACTACATTTTCTGTTATTACACGTTTCGAATTTTGGAAGAAAGTGGTTCCATTTCAAGATAAAGTGTACTGTTAGCTAGCTAACATTAGCTAGCTGGCTCGCTAGCTAACGGTACATGTATGATCTTATTATTTGTATCTCAGAGCCATTTGCTTTGCTAGTTATAGCCTAATATTAGCCAGCTAACATTTAACCTGGTTGGTTAGCTAGCTGCAGATTCATGCAGGGTATTAACGTCACGAGTTGGGATTATGGTTCATTGTTTACCTAGATAGCTAGCCACATGTCTTAACAAAAGACTCCACTATGCTAGTAACCATTTCGGGTATGTTCGTGTATTCAGTCTGGCCATCTACTCAGATTTCAAAGCACTCTCGTCTGAGTATGCCAGAGCGCAGAATAACTGATTAATTTACGAACGCTCAATACCCATTGAATATGACCGGTGTCAGTAAACTTCGGCAAAAAAGCACAATTAAATTGTTGCCAGCAGCACAGTTACAGTCCCCAACGCTCTGGATAACATGAAAACAGCCTAACCAGCTCTGCTAGTGCGAGTAAAATGGTCAGAGCGGGGTGTTCTCTCATTTGTGTCTGGAAGTAGCTAGCAAGCTAGCCAATGTCAGCCAGTTAGCTTGGATGCTTGAGTGCCGTTGTGAGGTCAGAATGATCAGATCATACCTACTCCTCGGCCAGAGTGTCCAGTGTGCACTCTGAATGCTCCGAGAGCAAAATGCTCTGAATAACCAGCTTTGCTAGGTCGAGTGATGTTCAGTGAGATGTTCTCTCATTTGTGTCTGGAAGTAGCTAGCAAGTTAGCTAGGTAGCTTGGGTGCTTGACAGCTGTCATTAGTACAGAACTTTCGGTTTAACCCTTGAAGAGATGGCTCGGTCTAAAGCGTAAAAAGGATGTTAATGATGCGGGAATGGGAGTAGACAAAGAAAAGCTCTCCAGTTGGTACCAAAACATTCAAAAGCTTTTTTCTCAAAAGTGAGGTAACAAGTTTATCAACTTTCAAAGCATAATTACCTTCCCATTGTTCCTCAAATGCAGTGTATGGTATACCATTTTGTAGCTCTGGGTCTCTGCTTTTTTCAAATGTAAAAAACACAAATTAAAATGTTGCTACATTAGACTGATTCATGGCGGTCAGTCACAGGGGAGCATCCGTTGCACAGCTAATTTCAGGTCTCTCCAGAGATGTTTGATCGGGTTCAAGTCTGGGCTCTGGCTGGGCCAATCAAGGACATTCAGAGACTTGTCCTGAAGCCACTCCTGTGTTGTCTTGGCTGTGTGCTTAGGATCGTTGTCCTGTTGGAAGGTGAACCATTACCCAAATCTGAGGTCCTGAGCGGGGTTTCATCATGGATCTCGCTGCACTTTGCCCCATTCATCTTCGATCCTGACTAGTCTCCCAGTCCCTGCAGCTGAAAAACATCCCCACAACATGCTTTACCGTTGGGATGGTGCCAGGTTTCCTCCAGACGAGACACTTGACATTCAGGCCAAAAAGTGAATTATTGGTTTCATCAGACCAGAGAATCTTGTTTCTCATGGTCTGAGAGTCCTGTAGGTGTCCTTTGGAAAACTGCAAGTGGGCTGTCATGTGCCTGGCCACTATACCATAAAGGCCTGATTGGTGGAGTGCTGCAGAGATGGTTGTTCTTCTGGAAGGTTTTCCCATCTCCACAGAGGAACTCTGGAGCTCTATCAGAGTGACCATTGGGTTCTTGGTCACCTCCCTGACCAAGGACCTTCTCTGCCGATTACTCAGTTTGGCCAGCTCTAGAACGAGTCTTGGTGGTTCCAAACTTCTTCCATTTAAGAAAAATGGTGGCCACTGTGTAATTGGGGACCTTCAATGCTGCAGAAATGTGTTGGTATCCTTCCCTAGATCTGTGCCTCGACATAATCCTGTCTATGGGCTCAACGGACAATTTCTTCAACATCTTGGCTTGGTTTTTGATCAGACATGCATAGGCAACTGTGGGACCTTATATAGACAAATGTGTGCCTTTCCAAATCATGTCCAATCTATTGAATTTCCCACAGGTGAACTCCAATCAAGTTGTAGAAACATCTCAAGGATGATCAATGGAAACAGGATGCACATGAGCTCGATTTCAGGTCTCATAGCAAAGGGTCTGAATATTTCTGTTTTTCTGTTTTTCTGTTTTCGCTTTGTCATTATGGGGTATCGTGTTGTCATTATGGGGTATCGTGTTGTCATTATGGGGTATCGTGTTGTCATTATGGGGTATCGTGTTGTCATTATGGGGTATCGTGTTGTCATTATGGGGTATCGTGTTGTCATTATGGGGTATCGTGTTGTCATTATGGGGTATCGTGTTGTCATTATGGGGTATCGTGTTGTCATTATGGGGTATCGTGTTGTCATTATGGGGTATCGTGTTGTCATTATGGGGTATCGTGTTGTCATTATGGGGTATCGTGTTGTCATTATGGGATCGTGTGTAGATTTGTATTTATTAAATTCATTTTAGAATAAGGCTGTAATGTAAAAAAAAAATGTGGAAAAAGTGAAGGGGTCTGAATACTTTCCGAATACACAAAAAAAATGACAGTGTGTACACACATTCATCCAAGTGCACGCACACACTTTCTCTCTCTGGTGTGTGTGTACAACTTCATGACTAACACTGTGATATGAAATAATGATGGAGGCCAAATTTTATCCCTCTATCAATCGCTGACCGTGTCTTCTCATGTCCTCTTCCTCCCCCGTCTGCAAATAACAGCCTGTAATGGGCTTCCCGAAGTCTCTCTCCATGACAAATAAACAAACTCATTCCCTTTCCTGTGTGACTGATTTCTTTGCTCTTGTTTACCATTCATCTCTCTGACTACATACAGTACTTCCTCTTATTAAGCTAATGCATTTTCATCATGGTGATTGAGGAATGACTTTTCCTCTGTTGGCAAGCCCTTAGTGTTGTGCTGTTGACTCGGCAGCAGATCCTTTGAGAGTTGTGGCATGGTAAATGAAAGATAATTGATTGACATAAAAGGCTAATATACCATCCCAGAGCTCTCTGTGTTTCGTCTTCAACAGCTCACGTTTTCAGATGTCTACTCAATGAGCGGCAATTAGGACTCATTGACATAGAGGCCATCTCTGCTGCAATACCGTGTCTGTTTAATGCACCTATTGGTATGCAGAAGAAGAACACAACCAGGAATATTACTAAATGAGCAGTGAATATTTTTCATTCTAAAATTAGCGTGTTTCCTCCAGGTTAGAAAAATAAAGAGTACCAGTTCAAGATTATGGGAGTACAGGGTTAGTGAGACACCAAAAGAGACATGTACCACACCACACAACATGAGAACACTAACATGTGAAAATTCCCCTCATCTGTAAATTATTGTAGGCCTATATTCCTTGAATTTGCATAGCTTTATGCATCCACCAGACCACAGAGCCAGTGTGTAGCTGACGCAGTAGAAAAGTGAGGTAGTGGCAATGTGTCTCTCTCTCTCTCTCTGACTCATTGTCCCCTCTTGTGCTGGGGTCCACGGGGACCGTCACTATGCCAGCTCCCATTGTGTCACGGTGCAATTAAGGTCCCTTTTACAGCACACAGCCATTCCGCAGACATTAAGACAGGGACGCTGAACATATACTTCCCGAGCTTTAAATCGACTGCACTAAAAAAAGGAGAAAAAAAGCCTTCCACCAGACAGTAAAGTTTATGAACAATGCAAGCAAGGATATTACCCCGTGCCGGCGCATTGATGAGTTACTGACAACATGGGGGGGCGAGTGAAGGGAGGAGACAGCAGAAGAAAGAAGAAGGATAGAGGAAGGTAAAAATAAAACCGGATGAGGGGAGAAAGAGTGAACAGAGGACACCAGACAGAAAGAGAAGTGAGAGATGAGTAGAGCTAGAGAGCAGGGGACAGATGAGAGACAGACACTCTTTGTGGCTATAGGAGTTGGCCTAATAGCAGTGAGCTTGCTGAGCTGGCTCTTCCTGGGCAGACGGCAAAGTATGTGTTGAGGACGGGGAGGATTCCTCCTCAGCCCCATAATCCTCTTATCAGAGGTGATTGCTGACCCTGCTAACAGTGAAACTGTCGATGGCAGGGTCCTAATGGCAGAAGTTCTGTCTTCTGAGCTCATTGCAGGTTGTAATTGAGCTTAGGTAACAAAGCTGGTACGAGCTAAGTGGGTGACCGAGGCTTTCTGCATTATAACCCCAGATCTGTAAAGCTACCTGAATGATGGAGGCTTTGCCCTGGTTATAGCATATAGACATATGATTATAGCTCTGCTAAATGCCACTGGAGATCATTCCTGGGGATATGTCCTGAGTTACTGGGAGGATATTAGTTCCCGTGGATCCCTCATCAATCATCAGACTTCCTTTACCTCGGTTCATTCACTGAGGTTTCTGACCACTCAGAAATTTGGTCAGAAATGTCTGCAATAGCCTTCATAGCTGAACCAATGCATTATGGGGAAGGTTAAAACACGGGGGGCAGTATACCATACACTGTAAACCCTTTCCTTCTTGATACATCAAATTTATCTCAGACACCCTTGAGGATCATTGGGTGGTGCCCAAAGGTGAAGGACTCAGTAGTCTGACCCCTGACCCCATCAGTGTCTTGTGACATGGCCTCTTTGCTTGACCTCTAAGGAATTAACAGGTCAATGTTAAAAGCATTTGACCTCTGTTATTAAAGCCAAAGCATTCTATGAGTCATGGTTATAGGAGACTGACTGTAGCTGATTAAGGGTTAGCAAGGGGAGACCACACCTGATGCAGGTTCATGTCAATCACTGTTGACAGGAAGTTCTAGAGCCACTGTAACTAGGTGCTGAGGGTATAAAACCTGTTCAAAAACCTCACTGTCTAGCTACCAGCCCCCCTCCCCTCCTCCCACTCCCAACCCAGACAAGGTGCTCATAATTGTATCTCATTATCAATAAAAGCCTACCCTCCCTACTTTACATGCTGTTAAATCCCACACACACACACACACACACACACACACACACACACACACACACACACACACACACACACACACACACACACACACACACACACACACACACACACACACACACACACACACACACACACACACACACACACACACACACACACACACACACACACACACAAATATGCTTTACTGGAAAGGTTATAGTCCTATAATGGGAAAGGTGTGGTGTGCAGAAAGTTAACAGTGTCGTGAAAGAAGACACTCCTCACTCACCTCGTCAATCCACCATCTGTCTGAAGCACAAACGATGAGAAAGCCAGTTACTTACAACTCAAACCCGGCTGAATGACACGCAGACCAATTAGAACCCTAACACGAGCCTATGAGCCCATATCCCATAAGGACATTTGCGCCTCTTATTTTTGGAAGGGAATCAAAGAACAAGAAAACTGGAATAGAAAGCAAAAACATGAAAGGGTTACATTTGCATTCTAAACCTGGTTCTTCTCTTCTCTTTATCGTAGCTTTATATTGAATTTTACATTCAAGTGTTGTACAAAGGTCAGCCTCATAGTACAATGACTCCTCCCCCCTCTCCTCCTCCTCCCCCCCTCTGCACTAAATTACAGGCAGCGCTGTAATATGTGTTCAGAGATAAGGAGGTCGGTGTGTGATGCTGATCTGCGTGTGTGCGTGTTTCCCCCACTGTGAGCATGGTGTCGGTACGGCTGCTGAGAGCTACAGGAGGTGCCATGGCCCGTTAGGAGATAACGTTTCTCAGGAGCCAAAGCCTTTATGCTCCACAACGGGGGCCCTGCTGTACAGATGAGGTAGAAGAGATAGACCAGACCAAGCTAAGTCACTATCACAGCTTTTTACACACATTGCAAGTCACCATCACAGATGTATATATACTGTATATATTTTTAAATGTAACCTTTATTTAACTAGACAAGTTATTCTTATTTACAATGATGGCCTACACCGGCAAAATCCAGACGATGCTGGGCCAATTGTCTGCCATCCTATGGGACTCCCAATCATGGCCGGTTGGGATAAAACCTGGATTTATACACACACAGTGCCAGTCACCATCACAAATTTATACACACACAGTGCCAGTCACCATCACAGATTTATACACACACAGTGCCAGTCACCATCACAGATTTATACACACACAGTGCCAGTCCCCATCACAGATTTATACACACACAGTGCCAGTCACCATCACAGATGTATACACACACAGTGCCAGTCACCATCACAGATGTATACACACACAGTGCCAGTCACCATCACAGATTTATACACACACAGTGCCAGTCCCCATCACAGATTTATACACACACAGTGCCAGTCCCCATCGCAGATTTATACACACACAGCCAGTCACCATCACAGATTTATACACACACAGTGCCAGTCCCCATCGCAGATTTATACATCACAGTGCCAGTCACCATCACAGATGTATACACACACAGTGCCAGTCACCATCACAGATTTATACACACACAGTGCCAGTCACCATCACATATTTATACACACACAGTGCCAGTCACCATCACAAATTTATACACACACAGTGCCAGTCCCCATCACATATTTAAACACACACAGTGCCAGTCGCCATCACAGATTTATACACACACACACAATGCCAGTCCCCATCACAGATTTATACACACACAGTGCCAGTCCCCATCACAGATTTATACACACACAGTGCCAGTCCCCATCGCAGATTTATACACACACAGCCAGTCACCATCACAGATTTATACACACACAGTGCCAGTCACCATAACAGATGTATACACACACAGTGCCAGTCACCATCACAGATGTATACACACACAGTGCCAGTCACCATCACAGATTTATACACACACAGTGCCAGTCACCATCACAGATGTATACACACACAGTGCCAGTAACCATCACAGATTTATACACACACAGTGCCAGTCCCCATCACAGATTTATACACACACAGTGCCAGTCCCCATCGCAGATTTATACACACACAGCCAGTCACCATCACAGATTTATACACACACAGTGCCAGTCACCATCGCAGATTTATACACACACAGCCAGTCACCATCACAGATTTATACACACACAGTGCCAGTCACCATCACAGATGTATACACACACAGTGCCAGTCACCATCACAGATTTATACACACACAGTGCCAGTCCCCATCACAGATTTATACACACACACACAATGCCAGTCCCCATCACAGATTTATACACACACAGTGCCAGTCCCCATCACAGATTTATACACACACACACAATGCCAGTCCCCATCACAGATTTATACACACACAGTGCCAGTCCCCATCACAGATTTATACACACACAGTGCCAGTCCCCATCACAGATTTATACACACACAGTGCCAGTCCCCATCACAGATTTATACACACACAGTGCCAGTCACCATCACAGATTTATATACACACAGTGCCAGTCACCATCACAGATTTATACACACACAGTGCCAGTCCCCATCACAGATTTATATACACACAGTGCCAGTCACCATCACAGATTTATACACACACAGTGCCAGTCCCCATCACAGATTTATACACACACAGTGCCAGTCACCATCACAAATTTATACACACACAGTGCCAGTCACCATCACAGATTTATACACACACAGTGCCAGTCACCATCACAGATTTATACACACACAGTGCCAGTCCCCATCACAGATTTATACACACACAGTGCCAGTCACCATCACAGATGTATACACACACAGTGCCAGTCACCATCACAGATGTATACACACACAGTGCCAGTCACCATCACAGATTTATACACACACAGTGCCAGTCCCCATCACAGATTTATACACACACAGTGCCAGTCCCCATCGCAGATTTATACACACGCAGCCAGTCACCATCACAGATTTATACACACACAGTGCCAGTCCCCATCGCAGATTTATACACACACAGCCAGTCACCATCACAGATTTATACACACAGTGCCAGTCACCATAACAGATGTATACACACACAGTGACAGTCACCATCACAGATGTATACACACACAGTGCCAGTCACCATCACAGATGTATACACACACAGTGCCAGTCACCATCACAGATTTATACACACACAGTGCCAGTCACCATCACAGATGTATACACACACAGTGCCAGTCACCATCACAGATTTATACACACACAGTGCCAGTCCCCATCACAGATTTATACACACACAGTGCCAGTCCCCATCACAGATTTATACACACACAGCCAGTCACCATCACAGATTTATACACACACAGTGCCAGTCACCATCGCAGATTTATACACACACAGCCAGTCACCATCACAGATTTATACACAAACAGTGCCAGTCACCATCACAGATTTATACACACACAGTGCCAGTCCCCATAACAGATGTATACACACACAGTGCCAGTCACCATCACAGATGTATACACACACAGTGCCAGTCACCATCACAGATTTATACACACACAGTGCCAGTCACCATCACAGATTTATACACACACAGTGCCAGTCACCATCACAGATTTACAAGTCACCATCACAGATGCCAGTCAGTCCCATCACAGATTTATACACACACAGTGCCAGTCACCATCACAGATTTATACACACACAGTGCCAGTCACCATCACAGATTTATACACACACAGTGCCAGTCCCCATCACAGATTTATACACACACAGTGCCAGTCCCCATCACAGATTTATACACACACAGTGCCAGTCCCCATCACAGATTTATACACACACAGTGCCAGGCCCCATCACAGATTTAAACACACACAGTGCCAGTCACCAGGGTTGGGTAGGTTACTTTCTAAACGTAATCCGTTAGTTACTAGTTACCTGTCCAAAATTGTAATCTGTAATGTAACTTTTGGATTACCCAAACTCAGTAACGCAATCTGATTACATTCAATTACTTTTAGATTACTTTCCCCTTAAGAGGCATTAGAAGATGACAAAAATGTATGTTACCGACATCTATTGCAGGATAAATCAATGTTAAAGTTTACATAGCTGGCCATATACAGTATGGGTGTTAAATTTGACTTTATGGGTTGTTTATGTAGGCTTCTTCTAACCCATCGCATTCTACTACATAGGGCGGAAGGTAGCCTAGTGGTTAGAGCGTTGGGCCAGATCAAATCCCGAGCTGACAAAGGTAGAAAATCTGTCGTTCTGCCCTGAACAAGGCAGTTAACCAACTGTTACCCGGTAGGCCGTCATTGAAAATAAGAATTTGTTCTTAACTGACTTTCCTAGTTAAACAAAGGTTACATTTTTTTACATAAAATAATATGATTAAATTATATCAAATATATATATAATTTATAAGTCCAAAAATGGATGTAGTAACTACAAATTGCCCCTTTAAGTCTATTAAAAGTGTGCGAGTTTGAGCATGTGTCCATTAGGCTTATGGATTATTTATTTTTATCAGCATGAATTAGATTGAGCATTAAAAGTCCCACTTTTATTCCATAGGCTGGGATCCGCACTATATTCACTGGCTGTCCACTGGTTTAAAAAAAACAATGGTTTTTGGGCAGCTTAAACTTCTAGAATTCAACCATTATTGGGTTCAAATACACATTCCCGCTATCCATCAAACACATATGGTGTGTTGTCATAGTGGTCTCTGACATCATAGTGGTCTCTGACATCATAGTGGTCTCTGACATCATAGTGGTCTCTGACATCATAGTGGTCTCTGACATCATAGTGGTCTCTGACTTGTGGTCAGTGGAACCGCCTTAAACGTGCGCCTTCTTTCAATGCTGATTCGAATGTCATTGAGAAAACAGAGAAGTGTCAAATATTTTTTTTTCTCGCAAACATCCTTTCTGAATTCAAAAGTAATCATCTAGTTTTTCAAAAGCAGCTGTAATCTGATTACAATATTTAGCTGGTAACGTAACGGATTACAGTTACCGTTTTTTGGAAATCTGTTACTCCCCAACCCTGCCAGTCACCATCACACATTTATACACACACAGTGCCACAGAGACAGACCCCATCATTAATAACATGATGTAAAAGCAGACACTTTCTAGGAGCCCATTCTGTATAAGTTCATCCCAGTTGTGTGTAAAATCAGGAAATAAACAACTCCATCAATCAAATAGTCCCATTATGCGCTGACTGAGGAGAAATCCTCTCCATTCCTGTGCTGGCCAGCCTCAGAGCATTTGGAGTGGGAAGTAAGTAATGGAGGCTACGTTTGGATTGAGTGAGACAGACCGCAGGGCAGATCCCTAGAAGAGAAACAAAACCTCCATTTACTGACTCACAGGAAATATGCAGAGAATGCTCTCCTGCAACTATGTTAATTGCACACACAGACAGCCTGTTTTACTGTGGGATTACTGTGGGCCGTGTGCATGTTTTTGTGTGTGTGTGTGTGTGTGTTTGTGTGCGTGTGTGCGTGTGTGTGTGTGTGTGTGTGTGTGTGTGTGTGTGTGTGCGTGCGTGCGTGCGTGCGTGCGTGCGTGCGTGCGTGCGTGCGTGCGTGTGTGTGTGTGTGTGTGTGTGTGTGTGCTTTCCTGAGTGCGTATGCAAGAAGAAATTCCACTACTATATGTAACCATCCAAACGGTTCATTACTGTACTAGCCATATTATCCCCCTCCTCTGCATGCCGAATGGAGGCGTCCAGTTAGATCACACACTCTTAATGTCACTGGTGATGATTATCCCCTCCCACCAATCTGATTCAATTAGAATGGATTCATTTCATCCTCTGAATAATGGCTGGGAGGGCAGATATCATCTGGAATTAGTGATCTGCTGAAATAGGGGCCAGAAATGGATGGCTGCTATATTAAAAGAGGAAAGAGAAGAAGGGATTTAATTTTCTGAAGAGGGCTAGATTGTGAAATGTTCTTGATGGGATGGCCAACATCTCCACCCGGCACAGCCAGAAGAGGACTGGCCACCCCACATAGCCTGGTTCCTCTCTAGGTTTCTTCCTAGGTTTTGGCCTTTCTAGGGAGTTTTTCCTAGCCACCGTGCTTCTACACCTGCATTTGCTTGCTGTTTGGGGTTTTAGGCTGGGTTTCTGTACAGCACTTTGAGATATCAGCTGATGTACGAAGGGCTATATAAATACATTTGATTTGATTTGATTTGAACATATGAGGAGATCTGGCATCTAGCTAGCGGTGGGACGGCAACCGCTAAGTGAAACTCAACATTTCAAAATGTCATCATTTACTCTTTTCCCCCATACCGTTTTATTTCGACACAGCTCCAAGCTGTGGTTGTTGTTAGGCACTTGGAACATGGCGATAGGTTCTCATAAATATATATTTCTCCTTCTGTCCCGTAAAACTGTCAACTCTCTGTTTACGTACATGCTGTTATCTTCTTTCTATCTCCACACATCAACACAATAACTTCTCCATTCCCTTGTCTGATTTCTGTGCTTTGTCCATCTCTCTATTTTTCCAACCTCTTCCCTCTCTGTCTCTCTGCTTCTTTCAGGCAGTAAAGCATCCTACATGTAACATACAGGTAGCTGCCAAAATAAAGGAAACATCAACATAAAGTGTTTTAATAGTGTGTTGGGCCGCCACGAATCGCCAGAACAGCTTCAATGCACCTTGACATAGATTCTACAAGTGTCTGGAACTCTATTGGAGGGATGGGACACCGTTCACCATTTTTATACATGACTCTAAGCATGATGGGATGTTAATTACTTAATTAACTCAGGACCTACAGCTGTGTGGAAGCACCTGCTCATTTACTCAAAATGTTTTCTTTATTATGGCAGTTACTTGTACCTTCCCATAACCTAATATAGCACGTACATAATCTGATATTGAACACACCGCAGGAGGTTAACGCAGTGCTTAAGCTACCTCCTGAAGCTGTCACAGTAGGAGCAACACACCAACATTTCTCTTTATACTGTTACCTGTCCTCTAATGATACCTTTGAAAGCTCCTCAAAGCCACCTTTAAAAGAACCCTTTGGATCCGAGAGTATCTGTGCATACCAACACATATCAAAACACCAAATCCACT